>NC_142950.1:29396004-29441004 GCF_046866305.1 Octopus bimaculoides | reverse complement strand
ACCTACTACTGCGAAAATATGGCCGACAGAAAATTCTTCTGTTGCACGACATGTGTGAAAATGCATTGGGCTAAGAATGACGTCATTGGATCGTGCCACAATGATCCTACATCCAAATGAGCTTAAATGTGTTAAATACGACTTGTTTCAACGCTCCATCGCGCGATTTTATTTACACTCACTCAGACGCATACACGCACATATATATATTCTTACATACATAAATTCATAAACACACACACATATACACACACACACATACACA
Source organism: Octopus bimaculoides (assembly GCF_046866305.1). NCBI lineage: Eukaryota > Metazoa > Mollusca > Cephalopoda > Octopoda > Octopodidae > Octopus > Octopus bimaculoides. The sequence continues at coordinate 29,440,739 of NC_142950.1, read as the reverse complement.
CACACACACACACACACACACACACACACACACACACACACACACACACACACACACACACACATATATATATATATATATATATATATATATATATATATATATATATATGCATATGTATGTATGTTCTGCTTTTGATAGTTTGAATTCTATTTCTGACAAGATATAATGCTCAATCGTTGCAATATAGATAACAAAACACTATCACATTTTAAACCTGAGGAAAATCTTGCATACTTTAACTGTTCCACTTACAGATTGTATTTGTAATGTGAGAGTTAGTTGGTTGATTTCTTTTTCTGAAAACTCGACCTTATCCAAACTACCATTTAAGCATTTACTGAAGAAACCTAATGCACCAATCATTATTAGTATAAATGTGGTTTATAATCTGGATATGGAAGAAGAAAGTTTCGAAGCAGTTGTCCATAGTTGTTCTCTTTCCCTCTGATTCTCAAAGCGATACTCACATCAGCAGGATAACTGACCTTTATCACAATCCATACTTATTCTTGTCTATCGCAAGCTGTAATATCCGGCCTATACATATATATATATATATATATATATATATATATATATATATATATATATATATATATATATATATATATATATATATAAATGTAAGGACAAGCAAGTTAGGCAAGTCGATATGCGAAAATATTAAATACATTGATATGAAACACGTACATATGTATACATATGAAATAGTCCGACTTACACATAATTGAAATGATATCAAGAATTAAAGGGATTGGGTAAGAGTTTTACGAGTCCTACAGCTGTTTTCCGGGGTCTTGGTGGTCCAAAGTAATGATTGTAACATTATTCCAGCATCCGATAACACCAGCCTCCGTCTTCAGGGAAGAATTTACATTTCTGGTGTTGACAGAATGAAGTTTTTAAAATGGCTTCCCATTTCATAGCATTTTGAGAAAATCTCTTTCAGTATAACTTCTCTTCCACCAGAATATTGTGAGTGAAATTTCATGGATTCTCTGTGGAGAATCCTGTCAGAAGACTAGTTCCGTTAATTTTACTTGATTTTTGGTGGTTAAGATACTATTAGTCACCTGGTGTAGTATCCATCACGTCTTTGTGATTGCGTACATTTCTTAAAACCTTTTCGAACGTATTCCTGCTAAGTCTCTGGTCTCAAGATTACTTTCTCTTTCTCTTCAGTCTAGGAGGCTATTTTAAATGCATGTGCGCTACATATTTTCGTCGAAATATGCAAAAAAATAGTTCATTGAATATAGAAGCTTAGGTCATTTAATTTGCTATACGCCGGAAACAGTGGTTAGTTCTCTCAAAATTTATTCATTATTCATTAGAAACTGATGACTAAACAAATTCTCTTTTGCTGTCTTCTGTCGTCTTGCCTTTATTTTCCATTCTGGGTATGACTAGATGTGTTTGTTCGTTTTAATTTTTTTTCTAATTTATTCTTTTGCACATTACGAGACCAGTATCTTTTATATTATTGAAATGTTAACCTCAGTTGGTGCATATAAAGACTAATCGTTTTAGGGGATGATGGGGTACAGAACAATTAGACAATTATTAATAGAACTAAATACCACGAATTCAAAACCTCATTCAATTTACAATTATTTAAGCAATAAAAACGTGCTGCTGTTCAACGTTTTGTATCGATAATTTTATTCACTTGATTTCAATCGTCTTGGGGATGTATTAAAATGCAATTTGCAATACGGGGAATACAAAATTATATTAAAAATAAATTTTAGAATACACATTTCATATCAGGGAACATTTAAAAGTAATTCTCTTTCTCGTCTTATTCTTTTGTACTTTTATTTCAGAAATTATTCTTATTTTATAAAGGTTCCGTTTAAATTTTGCTTAATTATTTTGCTTAATTTACTTGTTTTGTTTTAATTAACGAATTCTTTGAAATGAATTGAGCTTGAACAATTACGAAGATAAAATATACAAAAATTAATCCCAAATATTGCTTCTATGAATCTTGTTTCGACGAGGAAGTTTTTCCCTCTTTCTCAAAGGCTGTCATTACTTTCGAGACAGCACTTCTTGATATAGCAAACATTTTGGCTGTTTTCCTTACGCTAGCGCCAGCCATACGAGCACCAACTATTTGACCTCTTTGAAAGTCCGTTAGATCCGTCATTTTAATGAATTTTAATTACCTTTTTCTGATGATATCTGAATTTTAAGGATGAAAGGCAACGTCGACCTCGACGGATGTTAGATTACTAATCATTTCAAATTTTGGCTCAAGGACAACAATTTGGTGGGTAGGATTAATCGATACACCTGTATTTATTTTATCGACGCTGAAATGATAAATGACAACATTTGAACTCAGGACATAAGGACCGACAAAGTGCCGCTAAAAATTTCTCCCGGCGTGCTAATGATTTTGTCAGTTGACCGCCATTATTTTATAGTAGTTTCAAATATTGGCACAAGGACAGCAATTTCGAGAGCGGAACGTAATAACAGACGAAATGCTGCTAAAGATTCTGCCCGACATGCTAACGATTCTGCCAGCTCACAAACGTTATGTTATATTAATGATATTTTAATATTATATTATATATATATATATATATATATATATATATATATATATATATATATATATATATATATATATATATATGTCATATTGAATACGATAACGTTAATCTTCACGCTAAATATAATGACCAGTTGCAATGCTTATATACACCTGTATACGTAGCCACAAATCTTAAAATACAACACCCGAAGTAATACTTATAACGTATACCACTGGATCTGTCCACTACTCGATTGATATTTCGATCAAATTTTTATCGACAGCGGTAGCATCCATAATTTATGTATCCTTTTGTATTAAATTCAAATTTTAATCGATAATCAATAAGTACAAGGCTTTGAAGGTCATGGAAGGTTAAACCGTTGTTCAATGCATTTGCAATCAATACGATTACTTGGGGACTAGAAAATAATCCATTAAAAAATTAGTAATTGAATTAATCGATTAAAATTCGAAAAATAATCGAAATTGTCTCAAAGAAAAGGCCTTGGCGTTAATGAAAATTCTCGTGAACTATGACAAGGGATAGAACACCAAATTGATTAAAGACTTTATAAAGACTTTCAATGGGACTTATCTGTTTATCTGATTAGCTATCTCTTAAAATGATACTGATGTTTGCTATTCCGGGAACCAGCCTGCACTCAACCGATTTCTAAATAAGACAGTGTTCATTTATCATGACATCTAAAGTTCTGGAGCAAATCAGACTACAAGCATCTTGACAGGAACATTATCTCAATGGCAGAAGTTGTTGTCCTATCTCGGCTTGTAGGTAGGAAGCAGAAAACGAGCACGCAAGTATGAGGGACTAGATCCGGTCAGAGCATGAGCCTAGAAGAAGAGAGTATAGAGAAATATAACTGTTGTGTATTCTATCTGCACTGTGCTTTTTGGATTAGACCAAGAAGATAAAGATCGTGGCTTCACCGTAATAGGGGAACAAGATAGTTCAATGTGGTATTAATTCATATATACATATTAGGAGAGACTGGATTTCTGTCGCCCTGGTGTAGCTAGTAGTTAAGTAGCAGCTGTATTCGGATACATTTCACGGCGAATGAATAACTTTCAAGTTGAAGAGAGTGATATTGTGAAATTCGTTTGACCCAAACCTGCATAAAACCTCATTAGTCATATATTTTATATGCATGTTGTTTATGAGAGAATTAGGGTGTCAGGAGAGTAGGTGATAATGAAATAGTGCCGTTTCTGTTTTCTCAAATATGCGGGCTAATGAAAAGTATTTCATGTGAATTAATATATGTGTTTCTACACACACTCACACATGCGCACGCACAAATACACACACACACACACACACACACACACACACACACACACACACACATATATATATATATATATATATATATATATGTGTGTGTGTGTGTGTGTGTGTGTTAGGGTCACCGTATGGGAAAATTTTAATCATTTGAATTGATCGTAAATGCAATGGAAACAATTCAAGAGAGAATTTGAATTCTGAAGGCGGTGCCACAAAATAAATGCCATGTTGTATATAGTTACGTCATTTTACATTTCATAATTTGAACTGAACATGTAAGAAAATTTTGCCTCCTGATCCGATAAATTAATTTATGAGTTAATTGTTGTTTATATCCAAGACATATCTGATAAAGTTAAGATAAAATAGATTCAACTCTTAGCCTTCACATTTTATTTTGGAAGATTCATTACCCCTGCATCCCTCTCATTTTATGATGGTTGTGTGTAATTCTGTGAGATCGGTCAGACATTTCTGGCGGTTGTTGCACCCGTGTAACGCTTCCCACCCCGCTTCATTAAATCGTGAGATAGATATGAGCGACTGCACCTCCCTTGTTCACGTGTGTGACCTTACGTCTGTGTTTGAAAACATTACATTATTTAGATAAGAGAGAATATGCCGTATCAAAATAATCAATCGTAAATAAATCACATACTAAATATCAATTTCTTACATATCAACGAATGTATAGATTTCACTCAACGCGATATTTGTTTCCTTATCACACGGAATTGCAGGAAAAAAATGGTTAACAACACAAATTCCTATTTCAATCTCTTAATGATAAATTATTTTCTCCTTCGCCAATAAAATTCAAAGTTACCAATCCATTTACAAATATATATGGAGAAAAAGAAAAAAATATTTCATTCAGATGAAAGGTTATCTCGAAAAATATAGTAAAGGCACATCGAAATAACCCGACTGCTATTATTCATTTAAATCTATTGTTAGATATAATATCTTGAATGAAATATGTGTTTTCTGTTTCACTGCGTGACGCTTCATGTCTTATGATTTAATAATCTTTAAGTTTCGAGACCGTAAATCATAGCTATTGAAACTGAAGACATCAGTCACTGGAATAAAACTGTGGCTTATTTTGACACATACAAGAAACATGCTTACAATCAGAAATATTTTACTGGCAAAGTATACGTTAGGAAAATGTTAGTTGATACAACTGAGATGACCTATGTAGCATCATCCTACGATAGAAGTTGCAGGACATTAATACGAAATAACTTGTCAGAGAAAAAAAAAAGCCATCAAGAAGCTAATGTTGGTATATATATATATATATATCCACCTTCCCCCACCTTCCTCCTCTCTCTCCTCCCATACCCATCTTCCCCCTCTCTCAATCCCCCTCTCTCAATCCACCTTCCCTCTCTTATACCCACCCTCTCTCCTCTCTTTCTCTCCCCTCCCATATGCATCTTCCCCCCTCTTCCCCCTCTCTTACATCCACCTTCCCCTTCCCCCTTCATCGTCAACACCCCCTCACACTTCTACTCCACACCCCAACACACTCCTACTCTACCTTCCCACTCCACCCCATCCAATTCCTTACACCCACCACCCACCCCCTACCCACATACCCCCTACCCACAGACCCCTACCTCTACCCCACCCTCAGCCTAACCCACACTCTACCCATGCCTTCCCCACCTCCCAACACCCTCACATCACACCACACCAATACCCTCCCATCACACTACAACTGACCAAGTGCTTTCTCCCTTCCCCATTTTCACACTACATACGTCAAGATCACCAGCATTCTATCTCCCACACACAGCCCCTCGTTCTTCGATCACCGTTTGTTATCTCCCCCTTTTCTTAGCTCTCCTCAAAAAAGAATTTCTAACTTCCGGTCAGCCATTGTTATGATCAGCCATTATTATGATTGACCGTTGACTGGACACTATTCAATTTTTTTTCTCCGTGTTTTTCTCCTTCTCTCCGTATTCTTTCTGTTGAAGAGCGTAGCTCGAAACGTCAAAGACTTTCCGTATTCCCGAGCGTCATACTAATACATCCTTTTGTTATTTACACCACCTGTCCTCGTCTGTTGTTGTTTTTTCGTATATTCTCCCATATATATATATGTATATATATGTTTGTCTGTGTGTCTGTGTGTATATGTATGTATATATATATATGTACATATATATGTATGTATATATATATATATATATATATATATATATATATATATATATATATATATATATATATATATATATATATTCCAACATTAGCTTCTTCATAGTCGTTTTCTCACAAGATATTTCATATTAATGCCCTGCAATTTATATATGTGTATGTGTGTGCGTGCCTGTGTGTCTGTGTGTCTGTGTGTGTGTCTGTGTGCGTGTGTGTCTGTCTGTCTGGTGTCTGTCTGTGTAAATCAACTTTTACTTCTTGTCTTACAAGTATTCAATGTGATCGCCACTTACAGCACCGGCAAAATCAATGAGATAAGCGAATGCCTCCCAGACGCATATCAGGATATCACGATCTACTGAGTTGATCACTGTTGTTATTCAATGTTAAAGATAATCGAGGTTGGTGGGTAGCGGTGGAACGCTATATTTTACCTCCCCACAAGAAAAAATCACATAACAGCAATCAATTCAGTGGATCGTGATATATATATATATATATATATATATATATATATATATATATATATATATATATATATATAACTGAGAATGTGCGTGTATATCTGTCTTTGTGTCTGTATGTGTGAATCACTAAAACTCGACAACTACCAAACCGATTACATTCAAATTTTACATATGCCTTACTTACGGTCCATGCAGTATCATGGGCCCAGGTAAGTTTCAATTTCTTGCTTAATGGGAGCCCGGAGCAATCTCTTATATCTTACATTATTGCAGTATTACGCGTCAAAAGTGAAACATTGTTTCACTTCTTACCACTCAGCCACACCTATGCACAAGCACAAACACACACACACATACACACACTCACACACACTTACGCACACAAATGTATATATGGCATGATAAAGCATATCCTGTCAGATTTGAACGGGTGAATTTCCTGAAATACGTTAAAATAAGGTGCAACAGTTTTGGTGTAATGTTTGAAATATTCAATAAATTTTACATACTTTGTGTTTTTCTTTTCTCTTTTCGCAAACAGGAATGGGTAATTCAATAATAAATATTTATTCTTTGCTTGTGATTGTTATACAATGTATATTAATATTTTCTCGACTATCTTTCATTGTATATCGAACTCCTTTTAACGGTTACCTCTTAAACAACTTAGAAGAGAGAGCTCACTATTCTTTACATATTTGTATTTCTATCAGATGATGTATTTACTTCTTACCAATCTAGTGTGTTTTGTATTCTATTTCTAAATCCAATATTCGTTGCATAACTAGAAATATATTTGCATTTTATTAGCATAAAACAGATATCATTCCATTGAATTTGGATTTGCAACAATGCTCAAAATGGTTGCCAGTTTCCTATAATCTTGACATATTCAGAATGTCATAATTTCCACTTTCTTATATTAAACACATATGGAAATTTCACTGCCCCTACTAGGAAAGGCTGAATTTAATAATAATAATAATAATAATAATAATAATAATAATAATAATAATAATAATAATAATAATAATAATAATAATAATAATAATAACTATCATAAAAGGCCCTGATGCTGTACCAAGCAGTGTCTCTCATGGCTTCTGGTCTTGACTGATTGGAAGTGATATCAAGTATATTGTTTTGTCTTCGTATAAAAGATGGGCTACAGCAAATATTCTGCTCAAAACCACAGATTTGCTTGTCAGCTGCTTCACCTTAACCAGTGGAGCATGTCCCTTATTGGCTAACGATATGTACATCTGTGATCACCAGCAGAACTAATGGGGGAGCATCATAGCCATGTGCTGAGAGGAATTCTTTGGGGTTTGGATAATTCACCTTTGGAAACATGGGTCCTTTGTTCATCATCCTTAAAGAACCCCTATTCAGGGACCTTTTGAGCGGAAAAAATTTGGGGGAGGGGTCTAGTCAATTACATCGACCCCAGTGCTCAAATAGACACTTATTTTATCGACCCCGAAAGAATGAAAGGCAAAGTCGACCTCGGCAGAATTTGAACTCATAACGTAAAGACGGACGAAATACTGCTAAACACTTAGTCCGGAGTGCTAAAGAAGAAGAAGAAGAAGAAGAAGAAGAAGAAGAAGAAGAAGAAGAAGAAGAAGAAGAAGAAGAAGAAGAAATGCGTTTGAGGTTTAGCCAGGGCGAGTTACTCCACTTAGGCAAATCTTATGGACTTAAGGAGCGAACAAGGAATCCCTGGTCTTAGGTATTTTCCAGTTTGTTAGGACTGAGATTATATGTATAAAGTAACCGCTCGCCATATTGCGATTCACCTATCGCGCACTCAGTACATCGCAGGTTTCTGCAGCCTATAGCTGTTTATTTTTCTTTTAGATTCTAACTATTTCCATTAGAGGTTTTGAAACGTAGCAGTCATAACAGTCGGGGAGACTATTATATATGTGTGTGTGTTTACAGATAGACATACAGTATAGATAGATAGATAGATAGATAGACACGAAATGAAAAAAACAAAGTAGTTGTTCAAGACTAGTTTAACCCTTTACTTTTATCCTCTTTCTTTGAAGAACAAAAAAATATTCAATTCAATACGAAATTTCAAGAAAATCAACCACTTCCTACCATCTTCAAAACACGATCTTCCTGTCTTCTTTTAGTTTTCTTTTATTTTTCAACCTGAGCCACACAGTAAAATCGTTAAAGAATTCTATATGCTTTTCTAACAACAATTGACTTGAACACAATTAATCAACTTTAAGAATGCCTAGTTCCAAGTTTACCAAAATATTTGCGGTTGTTTATTTTAATTATTTGTCTGTTTTTTTTTTCTTTTTTGCATTTATATTACAATGGTGAACAAACAAAGCAAAACTCCAATGTTTGCCTATAGACAATAATGGTTTGGCGTATAATCAGTACATTAATCTTTCTTTTTTAATTATAGCTGTCTGCAGAATCAACTTAATGTTCATTATATTGGTGTTATTCTTTGTTAGCGTACGATGTCTTTTTTTTAAAACTTTTTTCATTTATCACGTCCGGTATGGAGACATCAAAGAATTCTCTTTTACAACTTATTAGAATCCGATTAACGCCCAACTGCTCCAGCATGTCCATATATGCAAAAATATACATACACACATAAATTCATACATACATACATACATATATATATATATATATATATATATATATATATGTGTGTGTGTGTGTGTGTGTGTGTGTGTGTGTGTGTGTATACATATATATATATATACATATATATACATGTATATATTAATATATATATGTATATACATATTAATATATATATGTATATACATATTAATATATATACATGTATATGTGTAAAAATGTATATATATATATATATATATATATATATATATATATGTGTGTGTGTGTGTGTGTGTGTGTGTGTGTGCATATATATACATATACACACATATGTATATATCTATATACACATATATGCATATATGTATGTATGTCTGCATGAGGCATATGCACTTAAAACATCTATGTCCAAGTATAAATGTATGTGTGTGTGTATTGTGGGTGTGTGTGCGTGAGTTTGTATATGAGTGTGCTTGTGTATGGGTGGGTGGGTTTGACTTTTATTGGATTCGTTGGTATGTACGAAGGTTAGTATACTGATATTAAATTTGGACTAACTGAAAGAAAAATAATTCCAACCTAATCTTCAAAAAATAATAAAGTAAAAGTTATTTACGGGAAATCATATGCCTTCCTAGCGATTGAGTATATAATTACTAGAGTGCATTACTAGATGAAGAAACTTCATCGGCTAAGTACTGAGCGAAAAAAAGTTCATAAAAATGGATGGCTAGATAGATAGATAGATAGATAGATCTGAGAAAACTATTAGATGATGCCCACTTCACTGCGTCATATAGCAGAGGCGGTTATAAGGTGATTGCAAGAATTCATGTTCTTCGTCATTTTCATAGTTTCATACTACTCTCTGCTCTCGACTAATGCATTGTTCTGAAGCATATGGATATTAAGTTCTAAGACTAGGTTGATAGCATCGCTATGCCTATGCGAAATATTAATGAACGGATGTATGTATTTAGAGAGAAAAAGGGGGTAGGGGGTATCGTTATCATACGTCCATAATGAATTATTTGTGACGGAAGGAGTATCAATACCAAAAGATAATATTTATACCCCAAGTATATATCGATGACTGTTAGAACTCCGACTACTGCGCTATTAGTCTGAGAGATCCTCCGATTGTTTGCATTTCGTTTCAATACAGTGCACACAGAGAGCGTAGCAGAGGAAATTCCTCTGACAAAGGCACCGGGATTTCTATAACATATGACTTCGTACTATTGAATCTCGTCTGTGGAAGGCATCGGTTGATCACATGCCAGTCAAATCTCGCTTCTATGATACATAGAATCTCAGCGTCTGAAAAGATGCTGATGTCACAAGTAGCTAGCAGGTTTATTAGAAATTAATTATTAGCGACCGAGTTGTGATATTTTGTCTCCAAATTAACATGCATTATGCTTCAGCGTTCCTCACACTGATGAGTTCGAATGGAGCAATATACTATACAAATATGTTCTTAAAAAGACTTTTCATTTAAATTTGCCAAAATTAAATTTTTCCAATATTCATTATCCATATTTACTGTTGAAAAGATCTCAAGGATCGAAACCGGTACTGAAATGTTTTTTATAAAAGTAATTTAGCCCTTTCTACTTTGTATTTTTCCATATATATATATATATATATATATATATATATATATATATATATATATATATATATATATATATATATATATATATATATATATATATATATATATATATATATATATAACATTTATATAATAAGGGTGATAAATTAGATATTAATTTAATTAACACCAATTTAAAATCAGTGGCCTAGCATAAAGAAAATTCTGAAAATTCAGAAAAATTATATTACATACATATAAGAAGGGATGACCACTAAGTGGACATCCATTATGCTAGAAATAGATGGTCTATTTCTAGCATAATGGATGTCCACTTAGTGGTCATCCCTTCTTATATGTATATATATATATATATATATATATATATATATATATATATATATATATATATATATATATATATATATATATATATATATATATATATATATATATACATATATATATAAATTTATATAGACATATAAATACATGTATTTACACATCATTACGCATATACTATATAAACATACATGTGCCCACACAAACATAGAGGCATGTTAGTATCTCTACATTTGTGTATGACTATGTCTGTCTCTGTGTATGTGTATGTACATCTGTGTATGAGTATGTGTCTTTGTGCATTGATTGTATGTGTGTGGTAATATTTATGGACGCTTTTATTTTGTTGATATATAATATATATGCTAAGTTGTTTATTTAATACAAGTCTAATACATATATCATAATATTTATGCAATATATCTCTTATTTCTTGCAAATATGGAGCCGTTAGCAAAATTTGAAATTGGGTGCAATATATTATACGAATGAATAAATGACTAATAGACGGCGTCAGAGGAATAAGATATTTGTCATCTTAATGGACATATGCCCATCCATAAAATATATACTTTCTTTAAACATATTCACACATATATACTCACACTTCTGGAAAGTATTAACAATGAGTTCGGAGCACTGTTCTTTTCAACAGCATACAATACGTATCTTTTAGCATCCAGCAAAATTTGTGATCGACTTTCAAGCCTTGTGGGTACTGTCAATTTCTGTATGTGTATCTTGCCCTATTTCTGTGTTTCGCAGTGTGTGCGTATATGTGTGTGTGTTTACTCTTTAAACTTTATTCTTTAAACAGTTCTTAACCTGAATGATGGCTATTTTGAATTAGTAGTGGCCCTACTAGGAGTGACTGTCGTACATTCTGAAATGTACGACAGTCTGAAACGGAAACTTCGTTTTAGAAGACGTATCTTGTTTTTGAAAATCTGTAGAGCTCGACGAGGACATCCTGCGAACCCTGGTAGAAACAAAATCCCATCGTAGTTGTTGAGGAACTAGCAGAGAAGCTTGGATTTGGTCGTTCAACCAGTCATTCAAGTCAGCGCTAGAAGAAAACGACCATTTTTGGTTTGAAGACGAAAGGTGTTCTTCCATCAGGAATAAAAGAACGCATTGTATGTGTACAGGTATGCGTATATGTACATATATATTTATACATGTGTGTATGCGTGTGTGTCTGTGAGTGTATGTGTATGTGTGTGTGTACAGGTATGCATGTATGTACATATTGTATGTATATGTGTGTACGTTTGTGTCTGTGCCTGTGTGTATTTGTGCATGTGTACGTAAGCTTACAATTTCAGTTCAGTTTCAATTACAAACATATTTTTCTAATAAAATTCAAATTATCCCCTTGCTATCATTCCCTTCTTGTATTTTCAATTATCAATCCCAATTACTACTCTCGAACTTGCTAATGTATTTCTATACTTCAAGCGTCTCCATTATCTTCATTTCAATATCATTTGTAATTCAATATATGCGCATGCGAAACGGGATTTGTCTCAGCAAATATGACTTTCGTGTATCGGTGCTATCTTGTAATCTTGTATTAAACCTGACGGCTGTTGTCTTACGCAATATGTTTCACTCTGATAATACGGGGAAGACATGGGGATTTTTAATATATGAGTAAACAATATGTGCTTAACATATTTAATGATCCAATAATCATAATGCACTACAACACTATATAAACAGCAAACTGTTATTTTATGTAATGGGCATAATACATACATGAATGAGTGTCTGTGCTACGTATACAGATGTATATTTACATAAATGTATGTATACTTGTATGTCATTATTCAGTTTTATTTCAAGATATTTTTTTAACAATCGAGAAAGTGTCAGTTTCTAACCTAGACCCAAGGCTGCTTCATTGGAATTTCAACATCGACATGAAGGTAGTTCTGAATGCATGCACATATGTATGTATGAATGTATGTATGTTACATGCAGATTTGTATGTTACATGCAGATTTGTATGTCTCATTTTATGTATACCTTCTCTTCCATATGATTGCATATCTAGACATGCTCCTATATATATTTAAATGATAAAGTCCTGGAAACTTTTACGAATTTTCACAGTTCCATTGACGGATTGAATCTCAGACATGAAGTAAAATACAAAATAAATCTATCAAGTTTTCACGAAAATACAGAACAGGATTGTTTGCTCATTATCATAGTGTGATTATGCAGTGTTCTTGGCAGGTATTTATCAGAATTATCAATGATGCATTGATTTATCGATTTTACGGTAATGAAGATTAATCGCGGCTACTGATTTTCCATATAATGACAAAATATTGACCATGTTATCTTATTTCAATTTATGGATTCATTTCATACAATATGGCGAATTTCATACCTGTCACAGTGAAATAATTACCGAACGAACGATATTTCTGCTGCGTTTACATAAATGCTGCACTATTTATATGATGGATCTCGTCTATGTTTCCGTTTATTCGATCAAGTTAATTAATCAATATATTGCAGCGTATAGGACGGCATTCGAATTATAGGTACTTTTAAATATTTGTGTTTGTATATATATATATTATATATTGATTAATATCAATTTCTACCTTTATTAATAAATTATATATATATATATATATAACTTTAATGAATGGAGAAAAACGCATATCTTAACTGCATAATAATAATAATAATAATAATAATAATAATAATAATAATAATAATAATAATATTAGGGATAATAATCCAAAATTACACGTAAAAATTCAATTAAAATCAATTTATAAAAATTAAAATTAAATTAAGTTCCGCAGTATTAAATATATATAAATATATAGTGTTAGGGAAAAGAACCAAGGTTCATGAGTCATCCATGAAAATCCACTATATATAGTCAATCCAAACAATAACATATGTATATATATATGTATGTATGTATGTATGTATGTATGTATGTATGTATGTATGTACGTATGTATGTACAGGGTTGGAGAAAATAATGGAAACACCTAGCATCATAGTTTAGAAATATCTATAAAACCGTCAAAAGCTTTATTTTATGTTTTTTTATTTATTTTTAGTGTTGCTTAATATGTTTTGCTAAATTTGCCGAAATGTTTGGTGTATCAAGAAGTACTGTCTCAAAAGTAAAGAGAGCCTTTGAGAAAGAGGTAAGAACCTCCTCGTCGAAACAAATCAGTTCTGATCTATCAAATTAAGGGTCAAAAATACGATCCATTCCGGATCATGACGTCTCCAGGGGATTATTTAGAAATATGTTTTATAATCCGTCCTTCCTTTTCTTTTCCTTTTTCAAGCTGAGGTTAATAAAATGAAATACCAGTTAAGTATTGGTGCCGATATAATCCTGGATACATTATGTCTGAATACAAAAGATGGTTGATCAAGTCCTAGCTGGTCAACTTTTTTGATGGTATGTCTATTCAGTCACCCTTGTCAGCAGAAACCAGAACAAAAGCAACAGCACAGCGATGACATTAAAACAACACCAGCAATATCAAAATAAGAACAAAAAATGTTCTTATGAACTTAGTTTTCCTGGCTTGTTCGAAAAATTCAGAGACTATCAGAGAATACAATTCTAGAAATCAATAATCATATGAGAGCACCAATCTTATATTGAAAAGATGATGACTGTAAGCAATGCTAAATAAATATACTTCAATTCTGTACTGTAAATTATACTGTATGAAATACATAGGAGACATTATGTTAAAGAAACTTTAAACTTTGACAAAAGGACAATTGATATATGTATGAATGTATTTAAAGTATCCAATATGAAGGTTAGTAAAGAAAAAACGGAAAACGAAATATTACAGTCGAATGCTATTACACTGTCGGATAAACAGGTAAACAGAGAATTGCTTAGAATTAGTAGTCTGTATTGGATATTGTATATTGTATATCTTACATAGTTGTCATTACTTTGACCGAATTATCAATCATCCATAGCGCATTAATTCAGAATATTCTTCTAAAGATACAGTCAAATTATTGCAGGAATCTGAACTACGATATGATACAGAAAGGAAGAGATGTAAAAAGAACGTTTCGATAACTTTTAAAGAAGTATAAAGTTTTAGGAAAAGATAATTACATATATGTACCATAAGTTGAAGTTATTATTTTGGTTTAATATGGTATATTACATTTATTTACTCAATCTTGATTTTTGCAATTTCCTTCTCTTTCAGTTAACTTATTCCTCGATCGATTTCTTTCTATATGTTATTATTTTAGATACTTTTTTTCGACTTAGAAGCGCATGCCTATAATTTAATCATCCATACTCACAGAGATGCTCTAAAACACACCTGCACACACACACGCACACACACACACACACACACACACACACACACACACACACACACACACACACACACGTGAATACGTGAATATATATATTTATAAATCCATGTGGATATATGTATGTCTACATACGTTCGCCTTCATATGGGTGTACTGCAGCATATTTGTAGGTTTAAAATATACTGATTATTGTGCAATAACATCTGGGGAATTTATACGCATTCGTGACTAAACACCAAGGATATATATATATATATATATATATATATATATATATATATATATATATATATATATACGTCTGTATGTTTGTGTCTGTCTGTTTTATGTATGATATATGTAAGTGTATATGAGTGTGTGTGTATAAATGTATATGCATATCTATGTAGGTGCTTGTATGTATAGAGAAATACATACATACGTATATATATATATATATATATATATTTATATATATATATATATATATATATATATATATATATATATATATATATATACATATACATATATATATATATATATATATATATATATATATACATATATGTGTGTGTGTATGTATATGTGTATATACACACACACACACACACACACACATACGTATACATATATAGTAACTAGTTATATACCCATATATATATATATATATATAAACATATAAATATACATATATATACCTACCCATATATACATATGTTTGCGTGATTGTGTGCATGCGTGTGTGTGTGAATGTGCTCATAATAAATACGTTTTATGGTTCATTACCTGTCGTCAGACTCCATTGAAGCTTACCTGTCTAATGAAAAACCACAGACAAGGTATATTTAAATAGTGTTTTCAAGCTAGCATGTTTAATTATATACGTATGTTTATTTAATGTTTATCGTCTGTAAAAGGTTCTTCTTAAAATTTACGAGGCGAGAAATTGCGAATATACAATATATAGGTAAAACAAAAAGAGCTGAAAAAATGGTCGCGATGTGCATCTGTAAGAATCATACACTGAATTCTGTAACTTCGTTTATTTTTAGTTTTATGCGGCGAGAATATGATAAATCTGACATTTCGGAAATATAACTTCGCCTAAGAAATTCAGATAGAAGACAGAATTCCTACTCACACCACGGTTTATGCAGAATAAGACAGTTTGGTGCAGCTTAATGCACAGTGCTGATTTGGCATCATTCAGTAGACACTGAAACTGTTTTGGTGATAGTATACTTGGTACTAGAGGCAAAAACACACAGAGGAACAAACATTCACACGTAAGAATACACACTCAGAAATATAAAAATACTGACAGAATGAGAGAGAGACAGTAAGACATACATTGCAAGTTGTACACAAATGACACGAACATTTTACGTCTCCTCATACGCATACAGGGAAGTATGCTCACAAACATAAACTCAGAGAGGGAAAGAGGTAAGGGAGAGGATAGAAAGACAACGGGAGAGAACGAGGAAACATTAAAATGTCTTATGTCTTATGTCTAATATGTCAGTATGGAATCAGCAATAAAAAAAATGTTTCAAAGCCCGTTCAATGTACTTAGTCAAATCAAGAGTTTCGCTGTTCAGTGATACAATCTGCTAAAACTGTTTCCAGTGAAAATATGTTTTCATAAGCCTTAAACTGTGAAAAAACGAAATCACAATACATTTAGAGGTACACATTTTTAACATTTTCTTGACAGTAATTTCGAAAATATACCAATCATTGCCCGACTCATCCTGCAGAGGTCATTCATAGGATTAAGCAGTCACACTCAATAAAATGTTTATAATTGTATTAGTTATAATAGTTATAATATAGAGTGATTATTTCCGACAAATGACGTTGACGTCGCGTTTCTAAGAAGAACGAAACAATGGTTAATTCAGGAATGACAGATACGCTGATATTGTTCATAGAATCTAGCGTATTTGATACAGTGAAGTGAAATACGTTACTGAAGTTTTCTAACTCATTATTAGACAAAAAGTCTTTGTAGGAATATTTAAAACCTAAGAGAAAGATGCAAGAAGATAAATGCAATGACATTAATAAAAGAACTTTGGACAATATAGAAGATGATGGATTGGAGCACATGATGTTCTTAACGCCCACTGTAGAATATTGTTGACATTTCAGTCTTCTATTACATCATCAGTGAAGTATAGATTATTTAGTTGCCATTATGTAACGTGTTGTATATACATGCATATATACGTACATATATAAACAGGTAGCTGTAAATTTATATATAATCATGCATATATATCTATATGTGTGTCTGTCTGTCTGTGTCCATACATATGCATGTATTATATGTATATGACTATAGGCAAACACACAAATATATATATACATAAAAAAATATGCGTGGCTCTGTGGTAAGTAGCTTGCTTACCAACCACATGGTTCCGGGTTCAGTCCTACTGCGTAGTACCTTTGGCAAGTGTCTTATCGAGCCCACATATTCAATGTATGTGCTTTGTTCGTTCAATGGTTTGCTGCGGCAATGCGCCTCAAGAACGACTCCCTAATTGCACTAAAAGGCATAGATAGACGAGACATCTCGACGCACATCCCACTCAGGAGTGATGGAAACTGATATTTCGCCATTATTGTGGCTTCACACGTATGTGAATCGAACCTAGGACGAACTGAATCTAGGGCGAGTTGTCTCGCCTGTCTATTATATTCATGCATTTTAACATCCAGTGCAATGAAGGTGTTGTTCTTCAGACGCTTTAACACAGCGAACCGGCGAACAAACAAAACACGTACATGAAATCCAGTACATGAAATCCAGTACATGAAATCCAGTACAACCTGTTGCATGGGTGGCTCGTCGGCTGCTAAACTGGCAACCCCATCAAGCTTGCTGGGTGAGGAAGGTGAATGTTGGACACCCTGCAGGAACAAGAAATAAGACCTGTCAATAGGCGGAAGAGCTCATGAGCAGTAAACGGTCATCTAACGTGTGCGTATGCATGTATATATGCGCAGAGGTTAGGAAACACCAGGTTTGGTTTCCAGACGGGCGGTTGGCTCTTCTATTGTTGTCACATCTCTCTAGGAGAAAAAAAAAACAGAGAGAAAAACTGCGACACTGACAATATTCGATGATGTAGACTAGTCCTTCTTTTCCAGTTTATATTGCCCATGCTCAGACAGTGAGATTGGATTTGTGCAAATCCTTTTCATACTCTAAAAACATCATCCGGCGCAGGCATCGCTGGAAAAAAATGGCTGGTTGTATTCTTCGCTTGTATGGAACTTTCGATCAGGTGATGGCAATAATCGAACACGAGTTTGCAGCCATCATGTAAGTATGTATGTATATATATGTATGTATGTATGTGTGTGTATGTATGTATCGAGAGAGAACAATTGTGATACTACCGAATATCAATGCTATCAATATGGCTGCCGGGAATCTTTCAGATGAGCAATTTTCAAGGTAGATACTAATACGGTAGGTCTCACATATATTATATATTGAATTGTAAAAAAGTCCATCAAATGAGACTACCCATGCGATTAATCGGCAAAACTCTCCTTTCTCAAAACATGGCCTATTTTGTCATAGTTTATTTTGTAGCACGACTATATAACTTACTAACCATAAGTAGTGGCTTCAGTATATTCGACTGCATCTTTTTTTCATCTTATATTTGTACGATAAAATGAGTGTATATGCGCGTGTATATATGTGCTTATGTATGTGTATGTACACATACAGGTCTTTTCGATCGGTGTTATTTCTATATACATATGTAGAAATAACGCTAATCAAATAGACAAATAAGAACGTCAATGGCAGATCAAGTCTTAAAATATGATTGCTATTTGTGTACAAATAGAAACGAGACAAAGATCTTTTTAAGATTATTATTTTCCTATGACACTGAAGGTACAATGCTGTAAACTTGCTAAGTGATTCTCTAGTTTCTGCTTCAGTAAGTACAGTGAAGGTAATGTTTGGATTAAAGCGAAACTCTCCTGTTGTTTATAGAAAAATATTACTTTCTTTCCTCTCCACGCAGTTATTTCTAGTTTACCTTCTAATGCTCCGTACATGAAACATGTTAACGTACTGAGAGGAAGATTGATGCTTGTAACCGTCAATCTAATTTCTGCTGCTTTTCACCTCCACAAGCCTTACAAGCGACATGGAAGTTAATTTTAGCCGGAACAAGGATAAAAAGTCTGACATATAACGGACGTAGTTGTCTCTTGCTATTTTTCTAAATCTGTCCGTCCATCGGACAGATCTAGATGATCGGTACTACTTTTACAGCTATTTTTAAAGCTAGTTTACTTATACTGAGCCACAAAGCATCGCCGCGGACAAGAAACGAACTACCTGATATAAGGTGATCCACGCATGTCACGGTAGTAGATACTTGTCCAATTTGTTGTACAATAAGAGCTAACAAGAAATTTTAAGTAATAGCAAGGAAAAGTTCAATTCCAGTGTATATCCAGGCAAATAATATTTACCTTAATATCTTAAAAGATTATGTCAAAATTGATGAATATTTGACAAAGATATCGATAAGGCGAAAATGAAATAAATGAGTAAAATACTCAGCGTAATAAATATCGCAGTCTCCATGCATATACGCACACACACACACACACACACAAACACACAAACACCCACCCACACACACACACACATATGCACATATGCACATGTGCATGTGCGCCAACACAATGTATGTAAACCGAACTAACGATATTACAAATGTATATAGGTGCCCCAGCATGGCCGCAGTCTAATGACTGAAACAAGTAAATATTAAAGGATAAAAGATGCGTTCTGCAATAGGCCACCACATTTTCGTCTGCAAAACGTACCGTCATCATCATCATCATTGTCATTTTACGTCTGTCCTCATGGTGACATAAGTTGGGTTTAAATCGATCGATTCGTAATATTTTGGTTTGGCTTTTATGACTGTGGGTTCCTTCCTAATCCATAGTGTACTAGCAACAATCTATCGTGATTCTAGCGCAAGAGAAACTATAATGTCCTCAATAAGACAAATCTCAATGTTTTCCTGATACTACGTTATTTCCACTATTCCAACAGCACTTTACAGAATGTATTGGATGCATTTCTTTTTTTTTAGTTATACCTGCATAACTGAAATTATCTTTTACTCTACTAAACATAAGGTGATTTTCATTGCTCTGAGTTGTATACCGTTTGTACGAGGTAATGTGGTCGAGAATGCCGACAGAATAAAAGGCGATTGCATTTGCTAAGCTACGATAAAATGGAGAACTTTGATAGCAAGCGAGAGAAAGTCATCGTGGTAACAATATGGAAAAGGAGATTGAAAACAAAGAAAAATCGCTAAATAGATGTAATGAAAGAAGTTAATGAGACACAGCGAGTGATGGATCGTTGTATAAATGATTAGTGTTAGCAATGTGATGGATGATAATAGACAGTGACCTGTAGGAAGAGGAGCATGCGCTAACAATTTGTACTGGTAATGTTACCTGTTAAGAGAAAACGTTTGTGATGAGTAATCAAGTTGGTGATTTTAAGAAAGTGATTGAAACCTGGGAAAGAGAGTGTGATGGTTAGGGTAAAGTTCTATAAGATCCCCTGCAGTTCCTCATTAATCAGGTGTCGTGATGGGGCAGCATTAGTGGTAACTACATATTTGCTATTAGTGCTTGATGCGCTGAGTGACGAGGGCTACATCAAATGGTAGCTGACCCGATGTAATTGCTTGCTAGTTACGCATCGGGATGACAGAGTCACTAAATAGAGATAAAACAGAGGGAGAGAGAAAGAGAGAGAGAGAGAGAGAGAGAGAGAGAGAGAGAGAGAGAGAGAGAGAGAGAGAGAGAGAGAGAGTATGGTGGCTATGAGTAAGGGAAGGAGTAAGAGCAGATTGAATTTGGATCCTCATGTTTCCGAAATGAAATTCTTGGCTGTTCAGCAATACCATGATTACGATTATGTAATAATATATTATAGTAGAATAACACATCTGATAGAGTAGCAGCCAAAATCATTACTCTACAATAGATATTCAAATCACCAAAGTCAGCATTGCGCTTTGACTCTTCTGAATTCTATAAAATAGAATCAGTAATGCAATGTTATATATTTAATCGAGTGCACATCTTCCTAAATAGATATGCCCGAGTGACAATGTTAGAAATGAACTTAACATATTGGTTTGTCCGGAAAGATCGTGCCGATGTTTTAAAGGAAAGAAAAAAAGGTCAATAAATACTTGCCATTACATTTTTAATCAACCAAATATGAACCAATGTGTTGCACAATGCGTCACCATCTTTCCTTTAACTTGCGGTCTTGCATTATCATGTTGGAAACAACACTCTTTCTATTGGTCAATTCTGGATGTTTCTCTTGAATTGCTGATTTTAACTAGTCCAATTGTGTACAGTATTTCTCAGAATTAATTGTCTGGTTACTTGGGAGAAGCTCATAGTACAGAATTCCTTTCCAATCCCACCAGACACAAAGCAAGAGTTTTTTTAGGGTGAAGACCCGCTTTTGGGGTGGCTAAAGGTATATCAGCCGAAACGTTGCGTTAACAACAAACATGATGAGGACAAATATCCATCAAATGTAAATAATATAAATAATGTTTTTCGATGTTATGTGCATTAGATTCTACTAAGAAATAGATACGTGCTGGGGAAAAGACGAGATTAACTCAATGACTGATATTAATCTAATCATTTCAGGAATGACGGGATGCACCTTTGGTTACGTTTCACTTATATTAGACCTCTTCAGTGAAACATAGACGTCTCCATATTTGTCGAAGTAGTAAAGTGAGAATGTTTCAGAAAATGAATTAAAAAATTTAACGTTATGGTAGCCTAGAAGACGTATAAAAATGAACATATTTATGAAATGCACAAATCCTTATAATGAATTAAGTCAGCTTCTAACAAAAATTCTTTGAATTGCGAAATGATGTCTCGTTAATTAATTTCCCTGTTAATGCTTCTTGTAATTATTATCTGCATTTCTATTAGTGACATGGTTAAATTTTAGTGCAAGTTACACTTCAGAAATGAGTTTAAATGTTCAAAAAATAAGCTTTCATACGTTTATTCACAATCAATATTGATTTAGTACGATTTCTGTTTTTTTTCATGTCATCCGTTTACGTAAATGTTCCTAAGTATAATTTGATTTCGTGCAAAAATTAAAATATACAAAATCTATTTTGTCATCCAATAATAATAATGGAAATAGTAATAATGATAATAATAATAATAATAATAATAATAATAATAATAATAATAATAATAATAATAATAATAATAATAATAATAATAATAATAGTAATAATAGTAGTAGTAGTAGCGAATCGGATCTTTGAGAAATCTAAAATTTTAGCAATCACCAGCCTACAAAGAATTAAACGAAAAAAAAGTTAGCTGATGTACATATGTACTCCATTGAACTTACAGCTATTTACAAGAACTTATTCATTATGAAGCTAATACTTTAAAAATAAAGTGTTTGAAGCTTGTTTTTTTTTTATCTTAATTCTGTTATTCTATTATTCTTTTTAATTTCCTGCTGAACAAACAACAAATGAGAATGAAATATTTATGTGATAGCAACCGGATTTCAGATTTTTGAAGGAAAAGTATAATCGATGATATTCACACCTTTTTTCAGTGGAACGTTATCGCATTCTTCACACTATGACTGATTTCTGATTTTGTTACAATGCCACCAATATTTATGGGAGCCGAGTAAATCAATTACATGAAGCCTACTATTTAAATCGTACTTAATTTACCGACCCCGGAAGTATTAACAGCAAAGACGACCTCAGCCGTCTGCAAACTCAGAGCAAAAATATCCGGAAGAAACGTCGCTAAGCATTTTCTCGTTAACGACTCTACCACAGTTTTGTCTCATTAATAATATTCATATTTTTTTTTAATTTTAGCACAAGGACGGCAATCTTTTAACGGGAAAGCAATTATTTGATTACATTGACCCTGTCCTTAGTGGTGTTTTATTTTATCGTCCCTCGAGTGATGAAAAGTAAAATTGATCTAAAGAGTCGGAAGAAAAGCCGCTAAGCATAAAGTCCTGCACTGTAACGATTCCACCACCTTACTACCTTCTTGCCATTACAATCACAGTGATACTGTAATAGTTCTACTGGAAATTGTATCCACTGAGAACATTGTTCACCAAATGCAATAAAAAAAAAAAAAATATAGATATCAATAACGATGTATAATATATTTTCACGAAAACTAATTATTAATTCAGTGCAGATTTATTTGTTTAGTTTCATTTTAAATAAATTACCATAATTATGGATGATGCATTAAAAACTATTCTATAAATTATTCATGTTTATTAAAAAAAAAAGATAATCAGGGCAAAATTGTGCTTAAAATACACAATATACGAATGTGTGACTTTCTGTGATGATGTAGAGTTTACAAGGTTAGAAATCTTCATTTATTTAAGTTCGTGTTGAGTGTTTTCCTTCAAATCCGTTCAGCTGGCGTCGACCTACTGCCTTATGAAGGCCACAGCATACATTTGGCGATTTATCTTATTTCTTTATTGCCCACAAGGGGCTAAACATAGAGGGGACAAACAAGGACAGACAAAGGGATTAAGTCGATTACATCAATACCAGTGCGTAACTGGTCCTTAATTTATCGACCCCGATATGATGAAAGGCAAAATCGACCTCGGCGGAATTTGAACTCAGAACGTAACGCCAGACGAAATACCGCTAAGCATTTCGTCCGGCGTGCTAACGTTTCTTATTTCTTTATTGCCCACAAGGGGCTAAACATAGAGGGCACACACAAGGATAGACAAAGGGATTAAGTCAATTAAATCGACCCCAGTGCGTAACTGGTACTTGATTTATCGACCCCAAAAGGATGAAAGGCAAAGTCGACCTCGGTGTATCCGAATTTGTGTGTATATTTGTGTGTATTGCACATATATGTGTGGTTGAATGAGTGCGTCTGCGTGTGAGTAAGTTTGCCTCTTCTCGTTTGCAATTGTATATATTGAGCTGACATTAAAAGTAGAATATCAATTTCAGTTTTCACTAAACGGATTTCTAGACAGAAGGTTTCTGAAATAACGTAATCCCAGGCACAGAAATATGCAAAAAAATTTTTGACAGGCAGACATGTCTAGGTCCATTACAACAGGAGAAATGTAAGTCCACTTTGGAGAATTTCAAAAGCAGTTAGTATTCTTCATCCATTACTACAAGTTATAGAAGATATACAAAATACTAATACACAGTCACATGCTTTTAAGGATCATTTCTTAAGTATGTTACGCGACGACGCTGCTAATATATTTTGATATATATGTGGGTACATATAATATATACATAAATATACTTATATATGTGTAGATAGATAGATAGATAGATAGATAGATAGATAGATAGATAGATAGAGTGAGAGGGGGAAAGATACTTCCATTGATACATACATATATACGTGCATGTGTATACATATATACACATATATGTATGTGTGCATATATATGTATGTATGTATATATATTCATATATATGTATGTAATCATCTTTCCGTCTATCTACACCTATCTATACATATATATGTATATTTATGTATATATGTATATGCACATGTATGTATGTGTATCTATATATATATATGTGTGTGTGTGTGTGTGTGTGTGTGTGTGTGTGTGTGTGTGTGTGTGTGTGTGCGCCTCTCTCTCTGATATATTTCCGATGCTTTTACTTCAGATAATTTACTTATATCCATCATATATCCATCTTTTTTGCGTCCAGATACACACTCACACACACACACACACACACACACACAAACACACAAAGCCGCACGCACCCACACACTCACACACTCACACACAGAGAGACACACACACACACACATTTACTTTAATTGCAAGTTTCGAAGGAAGTGGAAGCTTTCAATCTTAATACTCAATACATTATACAGTAAGTTGACTCTAAAATAGTACATACAAGTACCAACTTATATGCATACATGCATGGAGGCATACATAAATACATATATACAAGTAGACTGCGGTCATGCTGAGCACCGCTTTGTAGTCTTTTTGTCGAATGGCACTTATTTTTGACGAACTGCTAGGTTACATAAACACCGACGCACACACGCACACACACACACACACACACACACACACACACACATATATATGTATTCTTTTCAATTCTAGGGACAAGGTCCGAAGTTTTTGGGGAGCGGGAGCGATAATTAGTGCGTTAGCGAAATATATATGTATATATATATATATATATATATATATATATATATATATATATATATATATATATATATATTTGTTTTGCAAGATTTTTTATGTGAAATCGTGTGTTTTTATTGGCTAAACTGGCAATATGACCATCCCCAAGTACAACAAAATATATATATATATATATATATATATATATATATATATATATATATATTTCGCTAACGCACTAATTATCTGGTTTCCTTCAGGAATTAGCGTCATGGCTATGGCAGAGAAACCATTGACAGATAACGAAAAGAGTTGGGTGCGTAATATAACAGTTGATTCAACCATTACGCCATATGTGACTCATTCTCGCATCTCAAGTACTAGTTTGGACATGAATTCAAAAGATAATATCACTAAGTTTCATATGTATCGCGAATATTGTCAGAGCTCAACAAAAGCAGCATAAAGTGCAAGAAATATAATCTTAACAGAGACAGTTCTGAACAACCGAATCAATTTATGTCCACTCTGACGATCAACGTTTCCCAAACTTTCAATGGACTAAATTGATAAAACAGACTACATTGGTAAAATTATATCATGTTTCGTCACTGGTGTTGGTATCTTCAAGGAAAAATTGTTCAAATATAAATTTTCAGAAACGAGAAAGCAAGGAATTACGTGGTACACTTCATTTGCGTTTGGAAAATTACTTTTGTGTTCATTCATTTTTCGAATTCATCTATATTCCTGTTTGCCATCAAAACTGTATCAAAATGGCTGTCACTTCTTTCGTTCTTTTCTAAAAATTAAAGGTTTGGGGTTTTGGAATATTCGCAATTTTCTTTTGATCCAACGTGTTTGCCTCCATGTATATGTTCTTTTATTCGTTTATCCTTTCGTATATTTCGGCGGTAATAAGGCTGAGGGCATACTGGAGTGATGCATTTGTAAACAAAATAATATATTCCTCTATACACAATCATACAAAAAAACCACCTTTTTTGTATTTATTTTTACTCGCATATATATATATATATATATATATATATATATATATATATATATATATATATATATACATGCATACATACATGCATGCATACATACATACATATACATATATATATATATATATATATATATATATATATATATATATATATATATATATATATATATGTATATATATATATGTATATATATATATATATATATATATATATATATATATATATATATATATATATATATATATATATAATTATTACAATTAAAAGGGTAAAGGATTATCAATTTATTAATAAATTAATAATTAATAATTTTTACCAAGCCCTCCGGTAAATAAGTTCCACACCGATAATGGTGCTTACATACCGAAGGGCTTGGTAAAAATTATTAATTATTAATTTATTAATAAATTGATAATCCTTTACCCTTTTAATTGTAATAATTAATTATTCACTCCCAGATAGTAAACCACAGATTTTCTTCGGTACCGCCTGCGACACACATGGTAATCCTTGAGGGAAGATGATGGGCTGACTCGCCTATGTAGATTTGGAGATACTTTCAAAATGTGTCGATTGACATGATGGCGCTAGATCATGCATGCACATTTGCCAGTATCGTCGAATTTGCAACTGGAATATCATACCGATGAGGTAATGAAGAGTTTTTCCTTCTAAACCAGAAACATGTCTATGATTAACTATGGCTAGTTTAGTTCGTTATTTTTCTTCTTGTTTTGCCTATGTGAGTTGCGGGTAACTGCTATCTGTTGGAGTTTCAGCATTTTTAGCTGCTATTTCTGAACTTCGGTATGTGGTGAAGCAACCTGTTGCTGATCCCTTAATTTTGTTTATATACATATATATATATATATATATATATCACTGGTACTTATTTTATCGACCCCGAAAGGATGAAAGGCAAAGTCGACGACAGCGGAATTTGAACTCAGAACGAAACGACGGACGAAATGCCGCTAAGCATTTTGTCTAACGTGCTAAGCATTTTGCCTGCCAGCTCACCACTGAGCATTCTCATTGAAAATCTCATGTTCAGACTGTTTGAGATATATACTGTCATGTACATATATATTTAACTATTTAACAAGAAAGAGAGGGAGAGAGAGAGAGAGAGACAGACAGACAGAAACACAACTGGAAAGACATATCCATTATTTCCTTTCAAATACAACAATGAATGTTCATTCTAAGAATGATACAATCTAGGCAGTAGGCAGATAGATACATATTTTCAGCGATAAGATTTACGTGTTGGAATTATGAATGGAAGTGTTTCTTATCCAAAGTTCACGATAAATGCCTACGTAGGTAGTTTCTTTCGATATCCATTCCATTTAATCACAAGGAAGTTTGATGATTCTAAACAAAATGTCTACCAACCATTATCTATCTTCGTTATATGGTATATCAAAGTTCAAAAATATTAAAATTTAAACGTCTGGTTAATCAAAAGATATTTCACTCTTCTCCTAATTTAAATAATGCCATACACATGCAATGGCGCCTTTGTGCATTGTTATATGACGTATAACCTGAAGCCAGATGACTAAAAGGTAGATAATGACGACTGGCAGTGGTTTAGATTGCTAAACTGTATTATAGAAATGTAGAATTAGAAAGTTTTCATCTCGTTTGAAGATTGAAGAATTCGCCATGATTTAAATTCTCTGTAGCATACATATATGCTTAGTTTGCTTAAAAGATCAAATTCTGAGACACAGAAAACACCTAGCAATTCGTAAATATTTATCAACGTTCCTTAATGAATGTAATTCGTTGCAGGAAATAATAAATATGACAATATGTAATTCGAAGTGCTCAAAATGAAAACTAGTTTTTTGAAACATTCCCATTTCAAAACAGCTAACAAGTCATGAATAGTTTCATTTCCTTCAGATGAACGTTGCAAAGATGAAATATGAAGCACAATGAAACAGACATTTTAGACTAAAACATAAGATTTCTTTTGTTTGTCATTTTACGAGCAAATAAGTTCGAACACGTTATTTCATTTCCTCTGTGCTCGCTTCGCCTGATGTATATGTAAATATATATATATATATATATATATATAGACATGAATAGATATATATTTGTGTATGCATATACATACATGCACACATGAATATATATTTACGCATCGATGTGTGAGGAGGGTATTTGTACGCGTGTGTATACAATCACATAGACACACTCACCCATATTTATACATATATAAATATGCACATATACGTACCTTCGACTGAGGTTCAAAATTATTTTTTGCCATGAATTCCGTAAAAGGAAAACGACATAAAATTGAGAAAGATGTAACTCGAAACGACATACTTTTGAGGTTTATCTGCATATGTGTTCGTGTTCGTGTGTTTGTATGTGTTTGCGTTCGTGTGTATGTTTGTGTGTGCGCGCGCGTGTTTGTGTGTGCGTGTGTGTGTGATAGTGTATAGATAGATAGATAGATAGATAGATAGATAGATAGATAGATAGATAGATAGATATAGACGTAGATATATACAGAGCGATTGAGAGAAGAACTAAAGAACTACCATATTCGTTACACAAAGTAAACAATGATCGATGAGTTGAATAATGATATAAGCTAGGTGACAGATAAGTAGATCCATATTTTCATCGAAGTTAGAGATAAGATGTGTTTAAATTTTCAAAGAACCTCAGGAGTGTGGACATATTTCTTATCTATACTTCATGATAAACAACCTCCAGGCTGTTTCTTTCTATGTTCATTATGAATTATCGCAGCATTATGATTTTAGACAAGATAGCTATCACTTTTTGCTTTATAACATCTCAATAGCTGCTCGTGGTTTAGTGTTTAGGATAATCGGCTCACGATCGTAAGCTCATGAGTTCGATTCCTGGCAGTTCGTTGTGTCCTTGAGCAAGATATTTTTTTTCGCGTTGCCTCGGTCTACTCAGCTGGCAAAAATGAGTAGTACCTGAAGTGCTCAGCTACTTGCACGTAAATTTCACGAGGAGGCTGTTCCGTTGATCGGATCAACTGGAACACTCATTGTCGTAACCGACGAAGTACCAGTAACATGTTGCCATAGAAACTGGGTTGCTATGCTTAAGGCGTTTACTTTGTAATTATGTGGTTAAAATTTGATTGCCACTGCACAATACCTAGAGTGGGCACTGTCTATCAGTCTTAGTTTTATCCAAGTTGATTGGACAGTACTTCTCATTGAATTGTAGATGTAACCTTTTATCAGGTTTAAAACTAATATAAATACTAACGGGACCCTACGTGACCTCTTCAAAATTCGCTCCATTTCTGACATTCCACCCTTGGCTGCAAGATTTGAGATATCAATTTGTTTGACGCTGTCTAACCATATATCGCAAATAACCTGGAAAATACTGATGAGCGCTGCATTTTGTCGTAAAACTAAAAACTGTCAAAGAGTTGAGGTCAGCTCCCTGCAGACTAATTTCCTGATCTGATATCGATTCCAGATTAAATTAAATTCAGAATCAATGACATTGTAATGAGCTTTCTGCGCTCATTAATGTTACAGACTCTTTCATTACACATAACGGGTATTGTTCTTATGCCAAAAAACAAAGTGCATTAATGATTTGAACTTATAGTAATCTCTCTCTCTCCTTCTCTCTCTCCTTCTTTATTTCTCTACCCCCTCCTTCTCTCTATCTCTCACTTTCTCTACGTTCGAAAATTATAAAAGTTTTTTTATTCAGTAAATTTAAATCAATTTCATCCAATTAGATTTAACTAATGAAAGTAACTAAAAATAACTTTTCCATTTAAAGTCTATTAAAGCTAATCAGATCTGACTTCTATCAGTCGTAATGAAACTCATTAAGAAGATTGTTAAGAAAGAATATGCCTGCTTTGATTTCAGCCAGCATGTGAGTTGTATTCTATTTCCTCTATTAATCTATCAATACGTTATGCAATGAATGAGCTGATAAACAATTATCAATAATTATCTTTTTTTTTTTCTCAACGTTCAACTGTTTGTTGAGAAGTATAGTTCAACAGCCAAACAAACCTATCATTTCTTATAATTTAAAAGCTATTTGCTAACTCCTAGAGAAACCCTCACTTCAGTCAGTAGTATTTGCTGCTTCCAAATAATTACGCATCTAATAACAATTAGAATCGTTCTACAGGGCAGTAACGAGAAATGTTAATTTTCTACTTTTCCTAAGAGTTAAATCTATAATTTAACATCCAGCAAATCCATTATACTCTGTTCAAATGATGCAAAATTCTTATCGGTCTATTTTCCTGCTATTTATCTCATACTTCATTTCTCCTCAGTATTTTCCCTTCGTGTTATGGTGTCACCTATTAGTTAATATCTGTGCTTAACTTGACAGATTAAAATAACTACACATGATATACCATTGTTAATTTACCACTCGAGCTAGTCCCAGATTGTTAAGCCTATAGATGTCATTTCATGTTTCTTAACGGATATTCAGTAGGCAGTGGAATTGATTTATTGAACAAACTAAGTATCATGTACTCAAACCTCTGCTTTCTCCTTCTCTTACTACTTAAGTTTCTAATTTGGTCTTCACTGTTATATTATATAGCATTTCCAACAGATACAGGCGGAGATAGACAATTCATCATATCATAAATTGGTTTCCCATTGAGTTTCCTATGTTCTCAACAGCTTGTTAACCTAGTTAAGCATCTGATCAAATTAGTTGCTCCTTTCAAAATTGATCTAAACTGAAGTGGCGAAGAATATTTTATACGTGACTTTTGTAATGTCCATACGTTTATCTACAGTAATATTATTTATAGTATTGCTGTTTCCTCAGAGAAAGATAGTTATACTCCTGGCAAATCGACAACACCATTTAGTTTCGATTTAATCTTCATCCAATTTCAAATCTGTAGAGAGTAACTTTTGTTACAAACCCAATATTTTCACCTGATTAACAACACCACTTCGATCTTGGGTACCCTTATCAAAATCCAGTTTATTGCCCAGACTTGGACCAGTTCTCCTGTCTAATGATACCTTTTTCTCATTCTTAGCAAACCCCGGAATAGGCGACTGGTGCTCCCTATTCTCCCCTTAATAATCCCTAGATAATATCTTCAGATTATTTCATCTATTCTCCATTAAAATTGCACATTACGCAACTAAATAGTTCTATATTTCGAGAGATATGAAATACGTAGGATTTTGTTGGTAGAACTCATAAGATCATGGGTTCAATTCCTACATCAGGTGACGTATTATGTCTTGAGCAACGCACATTATTTCATCTTTTTTCTGTCTACTCAACTGGAAACGACAGACAGTCTAATGCTCTTGCAAACTTTTCTTCTAGCAGATATTTCTGCGATTTCACGTTAGCACAATATGTGGGAGGGACGAAAGAGTGCCTTTATCTGCACTGAAAATAATTAGCTTGCGTGCTATCACGGCATTCTTGTTTTTATATGACAGACAAGAAATGACCTGTTGTTTTCATGTACATGTATGAGCGCGAATATATAGCATTTACGTCTACATTTTTGTGTGTACATGTATATGTGTGTGTTGTCTATATCTAGTTATCCCATAAGTAATGTCCTGATTTTAAATATGAAAAACGGTGCCGTAAACAAACCCTCTCCGGTAGTCAAACCGTAGTGTAGGACACAAATTCACACACACACACACACACACACACACACACACACACACACACACACACACCTGTGCGTATGCGTGTATGTGTGTGTGTATCTAAATATGTATATATGTGTATACGTCATGCTTCTTTTAGTTTTCCTCCCCAATGCACAAGTCATTGGTCGACCTTGGACTACAGTAGAAGACACTTGTCCAATGAGCGTCACAATGGAATTGAACATAGTACCGTGTGATTCAGAAGTAAGCTTCTTACCGCATAATCACGCCGACGCCTATATACAATTGTGTGTATGTATGTATGTGAGCGGGGGCGTGTTTGCATTTCATTAGACTCCAGTATGTTTCAGTTTTAACCATATGAAACAAATGTTAAATATAAGCTAGAGAATATAAAGTTAATTGATGGAAAATGAGGACTTGAAGGTAGACTAAAGTGATGAGAACGAGGAGCAGGAAGAAAAGATGAGAAAAATAAAAGAGGAGTGGAAGGAGGAGAAGGAGAAGGCGAAGAAAAGACAAGACGAAGAAGAAACGAAGAAAACGAGAAAGAAGAGAAACGAGGAAGAGAAGAAGAAGAAAGGAAGGAAGGAAGAAGAGAAGAAAAGAATTGCGTAATGTGCAATTTTAATGGAGAATAAATGAAATAATCTGAAGCTATTATCTAGGGAGTATTAAGGGGAGAAGGGGGAAAAAGAAGAAAAGAAGGAGGAAAATGAGGAAAAGAAGGAAAAGAAGGAGGAAAAGGAGGAAAGAAGGAGGAAAAGGAGGAAAGAAGGAGGAAAAGAAGGAAAAGAAGAAGAAGGAAAAGGAGGAAAAGAAGAAGAAAAGGAGAAAAAGAAGGAATAGAAGAAGGAAAAGAGAGAAAAGAGTGGGAGGTGAAAGAATTGTAGGAGTTAAATTATGTACCACGAGAATTTACTGGAAGTATAATTATTATGAAACAGAAGTGATTATGTCAGTCGTGCTCACTTGGTTCCATTAGGATATTTCTACAATTAGAAAAGGTAAAATATCGTAATTATACGTTTAAGAATCTCAAACTAAAAATCAAGAGAAAGACAGGAAAGGTTGAGCGGAAGGAAAGAATGTAAGGGAAGAGAATAAAGGGTGCTTTAAGAAATTATATAACATCCTATCAAAAGTAACTCAGAAAACAAAGAAAGAATCCTAACAGCAGTATATCTTCTAATACAACTACTGCTAATACTATTACCAATATGGGTAATAATCCTTTCTGTTAAAGGCACAAGGCTTGAAATTTGGAGAGAGGGGTCAGTCGCTTAGATCGAACACAGTACGCAACTGGTACTTAAGTTATCGATCCTGAAAGGATAAAAGGCAATGTCGACCTGGGCGGAATTTGAACTCAGAACGTTAAGACAGATGAAATACCACTAACCAAGTCGTCCGGCGTGCTAACGACTCTGCCAGCTCGCTGCCTTAAATAGTAACGGTAATAATAATTCTTTCTAATTTAGGCAGAAATCAGTTTTACTACAAAGCCATTTTCAGGGAATGGTCATGTTGATTACGTCGACCCCGGTACTACACTAGTTCTTTATTTTATCGACCTGAAAGGATAAATGTTAAATTTGACTTCTGCCGGATTTGATCTCAGAACATAAAGTGTAAGATGAAATGACGCTAAGCTTTTTGCCAAATGCTCTGACGAATCTACCATGTTGCTGCCTTACTATTCGGCATCAGCATATTTTTTTTTAGATGGAAGTGGGCTAGTAGATTACATCGCGCCTGTACTTCACCGTACTTTATTTTATGGACCCTGGTGAGATCAAAAGCGAAGATAGCCATAGTAGTATTTAAACTTAGAATCTAAAGTGCAAGAAAAGAAATGGCGCTAGGAATATTTTTTCCTTCCGGTGATCTAAAAATTCGTCGAGTTTGCCGTTTTGATAATAACGCTTTCTCCTATAGGCCCATGGTCTGAAATTTGGGGGCAGGGAATTAATCGATAACATTGACCCCCAGAGCTCAATTAGTTTCTATTTCAGACACTTTGAAACGATGAAAGGCAAAGTCGACCTCAGCGGCATATCAGTTGAAAACATAAAGCACGAAGAAATACCACGAAGCGCTTCATTCGAGGTAAATGCCAGGCAGCGAGTAGAGGTATCGATACCACTACTCGACAACTTGGGAAAACGTCTTGCACTATTATCTCAAACTGATAAATATTATGTGAGGGGGATTCGGTAGACACAGAACTGTGCGGATACTTGTCGAAAAGACCCTTTCTATGTTGAAATCCTGCACTTAATCTGTCGCCCAATCTAACACTATCACCAGGATCCTGGGCCCATTTATCGCTGATTCCTTAGTTACAAGCAACAGATCTAGTTTTCCCGTCTGAGAACCAATTCCTCTTTTCATATCAGTGATGGAGATTCTGAAAAGGTGGTTATGTCTGCTTCTCTCACTCCTCTCACTAAAATCATTACAAAATAAGTAGACCTCATTGAACAACAGCCGTAGACATGATTTCATTTCTAAATTATTACAGGAGCAATTAAGTGCAATGTCTTCACATAGTACCAAGAGTTTAATTCTTACTCTACAAATATGCTTTTGTTTACCAGTATATGTCATGCGCAATAATATAATAAAAATTGAGATAGAATTTTGACAATTAAAATTTTCTTCCGGCAAATTAAAATTTTCTAATGGTATTTATATGAAACCAATATACTGGCTTAGACAGAGAGTAAGTATGATTTTATTTGTGTGTGTAACTGCGTATGGGAGGCGAGTAGGAAAATAAAACATAAATAGAATCTGAACATTTCTTCTCAAAACTGACAGTGAAACCACACTTTTTATTTTAACAAAAGGGGAAGCAATTTTCTTAGCTGAATGTCTTTTATTCATGGGAACCTAACATTTATTTTGTTTACTGTTGCAATTTTTGCTAAGGAGCCATCAGAGTTGCTAAAGTTATCTCTATACAAAATTACAAACTTGAATTAAATCTTTGAATACGAAAAAAAGAAGAAAAAACTGTCTAGGAAGTTAAATAGTAATGTATTCAATAGAATAAAAGATATTCTGTTGCAATGTCATGAAAATACATCTTTCATGCAATCGCCTTGTCAAATACGAAAATACAACGAAATATTTGACAAGAGACCTAAACTTCTTTATTGAAATCTAAATCAATATTAGCAGTATAGAAATTAGAACTGTCTTTTAAACATAACTTGGAATGAATCATTTTGTCATTTCTGTTCTTTATTTTAGTTTTTTAAATGTTTTTTCCTATTCTCCATTCCGTAAACGGAAAACTACGTATAGCTGCAATAGCTGCAAGTAAATTAGTAAGTAATTTTGTGTTGCACTGAATTTATTCGAGGGGGCGAAGTTATGTTTTCTATTGATAGTGTACTAACAAAAATCATTAGTTATTTCTATGTTGTGCGAGAGTATGATGCACCCTGGCAAAAACAGAACTTAACAAAAAAATGAGGAGGACGATTTTATAACGCCAGACTAGTCAACTGTATGTGCGAAAATTTCAAACTCCAGGATCTCACCCAGGGTATGTTCAACTCACTTATCTTCGTGCAAGAACTTATAGCACTCTCTCGAAAATGATGCAAGCGAACTAGGATTTCTACAGACCATCACAGAAGAATGTCTCACTATGGTGAATCTTAAACATGTTATGAAAAAAATGCAACATAAAGACTCTGCAAAAATTCAAATGTGTCGTCCCGGCAAGTACAATAAAAAAAAGTGTCAGGGCCCCAATCCGTGTTATGGTTGTGGAGGCCTACACTACAAAAAGGGTTGTCCGTTTAAAAATAGAAAGTGCTATAGCTGTCAGAGGCTGGGACACAGGAGTTCTCATTATAGAACAATAGTACGAGGCTCGAACATAAAAAGTTCTGAGGTGTTTTCAGAAGAGAGAGATTGCGAAGGAAAAACAAAATTCCTGCAGGTAAAAATAAATGATGTGAATACCAAGTTACAGTTAGACACAGTGACATTTTCATTATGAATGTGGATACTTGGGGAGAAATTTGTAAACCGAGTTTACGTAAAACACCGTAAATATGTGGTGGTGTAACGGGCGATAAATTACATATCATAGGCAAAATATTTATCGATGTCGCATTCGAAGAGAGACATACGAAGCAAAATTATTCAAAGTATTTGACAATAAATATACACAGACACAGAGGATTGTACAGATACACACGATTACCTTTTGGATTAAAGGTTGCACCAGCAATACTCCAGCAAATCATGGATATTATGTTAACTGATTGTGAATTTGCAATCCCGTACTAGGACAATATTTTGATCAAGGCTAATTCTCATGAACACATAAAAGCTGTGTTTAAGAAAATTAAAGCTTTCGGGTTCACTTTAAGTGAAGAAAAATGCGAATTCTTTCGACCACAATTTAAGTACTGAGGGCAAATAATTGATAAAAGTGGTAGATGTCCTCAACCGTTAAGAGTAGACGCAATAAAGAATATGCCTGCGCCGACAAATATTCCAAATCTACAAGGATTTCTGGGGTTGGCAAACTATTATCAAAGCTACATTCCTAATATACACAAGTTAAGAGATCCATTGAACGACTTATTAAAAAAAAAGAAGTGGAATTGGTCCCCTAAATGCCAGAATATGTTTTGTATCTATCTATTTATTTATCTCTCTCTCTCTCTCTCTCTCTCTCTCTCTCTCTCTCTCTCTCTCTCTCTCTTTATATGTGTGTGTGTGTGTTTGTGTGTGTGTGTGTGTGTGTGCGTGTGTGTGTGTACATGTGTGTGTGTGTGCGTGTGTGTGTGTGTGCACAAAATTATCTTTAAAAAATGCATAGACAAAATACATCCTGTATTACACAAATAAATATTTTCCCTGATAAGTTGGAGAATGTATATATGTAAACATATACTGCTGTAATTATCAGTGATACAGTAACATGTCTACAATTGTAAAACGATTCAGATCATATTGAAATGTGTATATGCAAAAATCTTTAAATGTATATGCAAGGTATATTTTCGAGGTTGTGTATTTCAGTATCTGTTTGCATGCCACTGTTTCGCCACAGAACTGTATGGGTGTGGGTGTGGGTGTGTATTTGTGTACATATATATATATATATATATATATATACACGCACGCACATCACGCGTACATACCCATTCACATATATATGTACATATATATACATACAAATGTAATTTCTAGAAATTCAACAAGTGATATTTTTCATCTTCACGACATTCGTTTCTGAAATATCACTTCTGCTTAATAATTTGTTTATAATAAAAAATAGTCCCATCACTAGTATACCGCACAAATTAAATATTTTTTGTGGCTTCTATATTTCTCCAGCTTGTCTATAAAAATGAATTTGATACATCGTTTTGGAACGGCTGTTTTTTTTAAATATTTACTTTTCATATAATAAAATTTCTGGGACAGATATGCAACAACTTCAAGTTTCAAATAAAAAAAAAGCATTTGACCACACACCTGGCTAGGAGGCTTGTGCAAGATGACGGTGAACTACAGTATGCAAAACAATTATTACTGTTTCAAAGAACTGGCCGAAGAAACCCAAATTTGGAAATATACGTTGCTATCTTTTTTTCTTTTTTTGTTATTATACTGAAAACTAGCAGATATACCCGGCGTTGCCAGGGATGTTAGCAGCATAGTTTGAGTTGATTTATGTATACTGTTATAATATGCAAATATTTCTGAAAATATAAAAGAAGAAGAAAGTTTTTTTTTTTTTTCCTGAAGTAAAACGTCGAACTTATTGCACACATTGTACGGCAACATGTCTAGAATTTGACCATGAAATGTGAGCAAAGGTACAAATGTGATAAGTAAGCGCACAGAAAACAAAAAAAAAACAATGTTTAATCAAAACGATTTCGGTTGTAGGTCCTTGTTAAAGTAGTCTTGTTCACCACGCAAAACAAAGCATAAATACAGAAACTTAGATGCTAGCACGATGCTTATGCCGAACCCTGCAGTATGCAGCGTTAATAAAAAAGACCGAGAGTTCAGTTCACGGAACCTCGTGATAGACAATATTCTTAGTTGCACCCTCGAGAAACGAATGCGAACAGATTGTCTTTCCTCCCAACTCTGGAGCAGGCAACGTACAACTGCCCGTGTAAAAAACACTGCGCTTCCAGATAAATTCCCGCTAGGGACAAAGTATGACCTTGCGATTTATTGATCGACATTCCGAAACCGATGCAAATATGGAACTGGTGTCTTCTGAATGAGAAAGGGATGTCTGACTATAATTTCTTTAGCAAATCTGTACAGATAAACTTAACTAGAAACCTCTAATAAAGTTAGATGCCATGTGTAGTTCTTCAGAGGGAAAACAGTTTGGTTGATTGAGGATATATTGTTATAGATTTTCCCTAAATTAACTGCAAGTCATGTTTGCCCTCTGCCTATTGACTTACTGCCTCTAAATCAGACAGGAGGTTGTTTTCAGTCTTCTTCTCTACAGATAACTTTTTTGAAACCATTAGTCATACGTAGTTACAGTAATTTAATTGTGCTCGATGACAATATGTGAGAATATATGTGCCTATATATATCTTTAACATATTTTTCAAAAGAAAGCTATTTACCGCATATGCATGAGCGTGAGTCTGTGTACATGCACATACATGTATATCTAGTATATATTTCAAAGAAGTATTCATATATGCATATGTGTATGTCTGTGAGAGTGTGGATATGTATGAGTTTGTGTTTCTATTCCTTTGTACCTTTATATAGAGAGATTGCTTCAGTGATTGGTCGAACGATTTATTTCATAGCAAATATAAAATTTTAAGTTACATGTACTTTAAGAATTATTTGTGTTTATTTTCTTCTTAAAGTATGGTCAGATGTTATGACATTCGCTTCTCAGAGAACATTCAATATATATTCATATGAATTGTGTGCGCGCTTGAACATATATTCAAAGAGAAAGATCGACAGACAGACGGACAGCTAGACAATCACCACCATCCCCACAGTCAGGACTACCAGATTACGTGATTTTGGCCTTCTTTCTCCTTATCAATGCTAGATACCTGCTGTGTGTGTGTACATATGCATTTATATTTAAGTGCATGTATGCGGTTGATTTGAAGGGATCCATGACCAATGAGAACATATCACAGTGAAGCACAGATTATTGCAAAAGTAAGCCATGTACTTTAAAGTCTATAGTTTTTATGCATTGAATCACGCAAGTAATCAGAAATCTGATGTATGTCATCCTTATCAAACTTTTGCCAATAATTTTATCCTAGATGTATAACAAATATATTCCGTACTATTTTATCAATGCATCTGTGTTGTGTAAAAGATTAAATAGACAGACGTTTACACACATATATGTGTAGATGTGCACTCACACACATAGATAAATACATACACATAGATACATGTATATATATGTATATATATATATATATATATATATATATATATATATATATATATATATATATATATATATATATATATAAATAATGTAGTGTTCCCTGATAAAAAATTCAACAACGAAGTACTCCATCTGGTGAGATATAAATATTATTTATTTAAAGAACAGAATACATATATATAATTTATCACCACTTGCAAGTAGATACCGTGTTAGAACACACAATACTCCAATATATGCCATGAGAGAATTTCTTGTTTGGTTTTGTGTCGTGTTTCCACAGACAATCACCACCATCCCCACAGTCAGGACTACCAGATTACGTGATTTTGGTCTTCTTTCTCCTTATCAATGCTAGATACCTGCTGTGTGTGTGTACATATGCATTTATATTTAAGTGCATGTATGCGGTTGATTTGAAGGGATCCATGACCAATGAGAACATATCACAGTGAAGCACAGATTATTGCAAAAGAGACAGTTAAGTAAGCCAATCTTTGCGCGCAACGATAAAGGAGGTACGCTGTTTTCCAGTATTTCAAATTTAAATTGTGTCCAAACGTATCCATAATCACACAACTATGAATGGATATTTAAGCGTGACCTAAAAATATGATAAAAGCAGATGAATGCGGTATCTCGTTTAAATACATTTATTTCATTAGGAGTATTGTCTATTCTGACTTTAGTATAATACAATAAGTTAAATTGTATATGTTACGTAACTCCCAACTCATCAGGGGACCATACAGACAATTGAGCAGTGACTTGTGGATTACGCAATAGGTCATCATTGAAATTTCTAATTAGTAATACCAACATTTAAGAAAGAGTCTCTCAAATATCATTCTTGGTGACGACTTTCTGCTGTATTTGAGTAAATGCTGTCACTGCAAGCATTTGCTGGTGTAGAGATAGGTTATGATTAATGATTCCTTTTAGAATATTAATGCTTTTAACTGTTCTTATATTTACGAACTTATTCCACTATCCACTTTTCTAGATAAATAGTTTCATGACACAACCACTTTGAATTTCTAAAGTGTTAGCATTTCTGATTGCAAATTCCACTTGATGGTCTGTTGATCAATCAGGGAGTAATTGTTAATATGTTGATTTTCTGGCCTGGTGAATTGGGAGTTATATAACATTTTAAGCAATCTAACTAATTATGTTATGCTTATGTAAGAATAAAAATTCCTAATGAAACAATTATAGCAACATCATATAACCTATTCGTCTGTCTCTTTTTAGCATATATATGATGATAGTCTCTCCCGTAGAAGATGGCGTATATATATATATATACATATATATATATTCATGTAGTTTTTAATATTTACCGTTGTGATGTGAACATTGTATTATGCTTTCTTGAGAATTATAAAGTTCCTATTTCTCGTCGTCAATTTGTTTCATATGAGCTCCATACCACTTTACGTTGAAAAAACTTCATAGATAATTCACTTATAAATCATTATTTGATTATTTTTTATTCGAATTCCATTCACTAACGTAAACAAACGTACAGCTTTTGCTATGGAGCCTTCCATAGAGATGCGAAAAAAATATTTGGAAATTTTACAACTATCTCTAAATACACTGCTTAATGGCGTCGTTTTATTCTCGTTACTGTCTTCTACCTAAAACAATGATATTTGTCTCTAAGTTAAAGCTGTAATTTATATCAAAATTCAAACGTGTCTCTGTCAAGAACGTTAAAAGTAAAAAAAAAGGGAAAGATGAATAATATTCGATTATGAAAATATTTTTCAAGCCTTTTATACTCACTATAAACCATAAGACTAAAAAAATTATTATGACTAGAATCTTCAAATTTATTCCTAAGATTGAATTATACTTCCTTTCTTTCAAACTTGAACTAAAAGGATATATTCATTGTGACATTTTACTTCGTGTCTAGATAGAGAAATTGCTAGATAAATATATAGATAGATAGATAGATATATTTATGTTGCATACATCCAAAAACATGCGTACACATACGCGCATACACACACACACACACGCACACACAAATATATATATATATATATATATATATATATATATATATATACATATACATATATATATATATATATATATACATATATATATATACACACACACACACATATATATATATATATATATATATATATATATATATATATATATATATATATATATATATATATATATATATATACATATACATATATATGTCTCTCTGTGTGTGTAAATATATATATATATATATATATATATATATATATATTTATTTATTTACGTACACAAAATATATTATTCTACTCCTGATAGAATACACGCTGCTTTGCATTTTATCTTAGATCCCAATAAATAACCGTGTCACAATCACTTTTTTTTGTTTTATATACATTTTTTAAAAATATATTTTCGTTACTATTGAAAACAAAACGTAATGCTCAGCTTGTCAAAAGGATTTTAGAAAAGACAGTTGTTTTTCCATGTTGAATTTGAAAGCTACAAATATTTTTGTCTTTTTGTTAAAAAGGATTCCATCTGAAATATAGAGGTATCTCGACACGGAACTTTTCTATTAATAGTCTTTTTGTTAAATTGATATGTCTTCATATCACTTGCGATCTCTACCTAATGTTCTCGTACAAATGAATAGATTTTATAAAACATTTTTCTCAGATAAGTAATATAACCCTGAAAATAGAAGAGAAAAAAAACGACAATCTTATTGTACTTCAGACTTTTCAATCAATGATCCGAAATCAAATTTTGCCAGTTTAGAACTGAACTACTTTGAAGTCTACAGTGGAATTGATGGATTAAGTTACAATGAGATATAAGACAACTCTGTTACTCATTTCTTCTCAAGTACCTCCCGATACAATACTGGATGTCTACCTCAGACGCACGAGCATAAATAGGCATCAAGCAATATAATCAGTTCTTTTATACGAACTACACTTACATACCGTACACTTACATACCGTACACTTACATATTTACTACACTTTCAAACAATATATTTGCAACAAGTATATTTTCTGCCAGATATACTTTCAGAATAAATCGTGTATTGCAACAGTTTGATATTGCAGAGGTCATAAGGTTTGCATTACAATATACCAGCATGAAATGAAAAATTTATAACAGATCAATGAAAAAAAAAAATACAATTTCGTAAGTTATGAGGAGTTATGAAGTATTTCGAACTTGGTATTCTTTGGATTTCAGCCAATATATATCGATGGAAAAGTTCGAAACTTTTTCACCGGATAATATTCGGTACCATTCTATTATATGCCAAATTCTAATAATCTATTTTGAAACGCATTTTTATATTTCAAATTTCTAATATAAAGAGTAAAAGAAAAAAAAATATGTATATTAAAATGTTGAAAAGAATAATTATATTATATAACCTGAGAGAAAATGATATATAACATTTGATAACGAAATGGCAACAGCACGCGTAAAGGCGAAGAAGAAATAGCGAAAAGGCGAAAGAGGAAGTGAATTGGATGAGAATTGAGAAGTTAAAGAAAAGAGGAGAAAATATTCGGTAAACAATAAAATGAATGCGCAGAAAGGATTGCAAAGTGTCATATGTCAAAGTGAAGTCACCTGTCAGAAACGAACAAAAAACATGGAATATCATGAAGTAATACTCTAAAGATTGTAACAGAAGTAGAGAAAAAATATGGTTGGGAGAAATTGGGAAGAGACAGAACTAGTGAAAGAGAAATTATTCTCTCCTGAGTACTTTTAGAATAGAGATTTTGAATTGGGAAATTATTTTCTTCTCATATGACTATGAATGCCACAGGATAGAATGTATAAAGTTAAATGTAATTGGTGGAGTGGCTTGACAGGTCGTGAAAGGAAAGGTTTGGAACATACCAATTTATGATTTTACTGGACATCAGAAAAATGTTCACAGAAATAGTTGAAGGCCGGCATACAGTCGTTGATCAATGTGAAAAGTCTAGTTACTGAGGGAGCGCCTGCAAAATCTTTTCAACGCTATACAAATACTGACCAATTTTTTCTCCTATTGCATGCTACCATCCTGTAAAAAAGGAGAACACTAAAATAGCAAGATACGCACTCAGCGGTGAGCTGGCAGAAACGTTAGCAGGCCGGACGAAATGTCTAGCGATATTTCGTCTGCCGTTACGTTCTGAGTTCAAATTCCACCAAGGTCGATTTTGCCTTTCATCCTTTTGGGGGGGGGGTCGATTAAATAAGTACCTGTTACGCACTGGGGTCGATGTAATCGGCTTAATCCGTACTGATTGAAAGGAGAAGTTGTCTTTGTTTTTTTTTTCATATCAGTTGCTAAGTTTTATAGTGATA
The DNA here is from genome assembly GCF_046866305.1 of Octopus bimaculoides. NCBI lineage: Eukaryota > Metazoa > Mollusca > Cephalopoda > Octopoda > Octopodidae > Octopus > Octopus bimaculoides. The sequence goes on along the minus strand of NC_142950.1, from coordinate 29,396,607 downwards.
TCAAGAGAAACGTTAATTTGCAAACTCTGACCTGAAATCCAATTTGAATCGTAGTATCTTTTCTACTCTTTGTTCCACGTCTGTTTCATTCTCTTTAAGTGTTACTAACCATTATATTTCTATAATTGCTGTCATTTTTAGTTTTAGTTTCATAAATTGTCGACGAGAATGTCGGTAACAGAACCAGGATAAATTTCACTTTACATTAGCAATTGCAACAGAGAGCTGGATCAGTGTGACAATCGTTAGACCGTCGGAGAGACTGCTTATAATTTGATTTGACGTACTCAGATTAAAACGCACTGGTATCACCTTTACCTTTCATTCATTGGTGATCGATAAATTCAACAATCGAGACTTGCAACTGAATGTAAACCTACTTTAAACTTCATAATAATTAAAAATAATTTTACGCGAGTAATTTTTTAATAAGCTTCCTCGCTATTACGACATTGGTGTATGAAAGGACCTCTCAAAGTAAATAATGCGTTATTCGGCATTCTAACGAAATATCCACATTAAGATGGATATAAAGATTGCCTTTCGGTACTTATACTGCATCTGTCACTAATAATTATAATTTTACTACGATTCCTATTTCTC
>NC_142950.1:29358504-29391004 GCF_046866305.1 Octopus bimaculoides | reverse complement strand
ATACAGAGGGATGATAGCAAGCAGCTTACAAACTGCCTCAGCTATTATGTAGCGTTTTAATTATTTTAGCCCAAACTATTATTTTTATATATATTTTTAATTAATTTTTTTATTCTATTGTGCTTATACATGCACTCATCCACACACCACCATTTACGCATAAGTATGTCATGTGAGTGCATTTGTATGTCTTTCTATACATGTATATTAAGATATATATGTATATGTATGTATATGTATGTGTATATACACACACACACACACACACACACACACATATATATATATATATATATATATATATATGCCTGTGTGTATACATACATGAATGGATATGTCTGTGCATATATATATATATATATATATATATATATATATATATATATATATATATATATATATATATATATATGCATACATTTCTTTTCTGATCGTTTACGGGAGACTTTTTGAATATGCATATAAAAGTAGTGTATTATGCCGGCTACAGTCTACTGATATCAACTGTCGGTAACAGGTTTTTGGGGGTTGCACAGAGCTGTGCCGATAAAATATAGGATAATAATAATAATAACAACAACAATAATAATAAGAAGAAGAAGAAGAAGAAGAAGAAGAAGAATCTCATAGCACAGGAAAGGAGCTGTGGTAGTTTACTTGAAAGACATATAGATGGTCTAAAAGAAGACAATAAAACTAACGGCGACATGGTAGATGAACAAAAGGCAATCTGCGACAGAATAAAGGCAAGACTACAGGAGAACGATAGCGACATTATTTACAACCTTAAAAGGGTTGATCGATGGAAATCGAACCAAGAAGACATAGTGAACCGCAGTAAAATCTAAAAATCTAAAAGTTAATAATAATGGTAACAAAAATGTTAGTAATGGAGAAAGGGAGGGAATCCAATAAATTCTTTATATACTACTCATTATGTAAATAAACGTATATAATGAAGAATGGATTGTAAATATAGAATTGCTTATTGCAATTCGTATTTTAATATGATACTATATTATGGTTAATTAATTATATTTAAAATCCAGCCTTCATTATATACGTTTGTTTACATAATGAGTAGTATATAAAGAATTTATTGGATTCTCTCCCTTTCTCCATTACTAAGATTTTTGTTACCATTATTATCAACTTTTAGATTCTTAGATTTTACTGCGGTTCACTATGTATTCTTTTTAATTTAAACTCTTAGTATAGTATGAGTCCAACATCTCTAACCAATAAGCCATGCTTCTTCACAGTTAAAATAATATGTATTCTTTCTTTCATTGTCGTATGTGTGTTACTGTCATTTGAATATTAAAAAAACTATATCCCCGAGGAAATAGCGAAAAAAGTAAAATATCTCTGCTATGAAAAGAGGAATGGAATATATGTAACTGATACAAAAATATCTGACAAATATATAATTATTTGATATAAATAAAAACAAGATTTAAAAAATCAATTATTGATTATAAGCAACAGCTCATAACTAAATCCTTTTTTTTATCATTCCATAGAGAGTTCCTGCATTCTAATTGATCTAAATTCATACATTTACTTAAATCCTCTGGCGAATGTTGTCAAGTAGCGAATTATATACTGTGTCAGAGGACAGTTTTATTGTTAGCTTACATAAATCCATCTCTCACTTCAGTTTTCATGTTGAGACATTCTCTAACCTTTTCAAACGGATTATCATAGCGTCTCCACTAAGTTCCTACTTCTATGACATTCGTTTCGATGTAATTGGATTTTTGTGTTGTATCTCACAACACTTTTATCATTTATTACTCTTCAAATTTATTCATTTTTTTTATTGAATGATTGATGTACTTTGAGACGTATCCTTTTAGACTTCCTAATTTTTTTTTTTTCTGTGGCTTTTGGGGTATTTTTTTATTTATACGTTTTGCCTTTAATCCCTTCAATTTTTCTTTTTTCCTTTTCATATTTAATTCAGTTGGTAAATGATTCCGAAGCTGCCCAGAGTTAGGCCACGTGGAGTTCTGCAGATTTCCGAAGAATTGCTTTCAGCATTCTGTAACTCCATATAAATACCATAGTTGATTAAATGTCACTCCTCGTTGAAAAGACTTCCCTACCGCCAAAAACGTATTTTCATGCCCCAAAATTAGAGACATCTCAATACTTTTTCCATCTATTATTTCTTGCGAAACCTCCACATTCAATTCAATATAAATCTTTGTTCCAAATTATCACATCGTTATATAAATGATCGAGAGAATATCTTTGTGGTCGCCCAGTCTGCAAGAAATTAAAGCCAAATTTCCCTCAAATCACCCTTACTTTAATTATATATAATTTAGGGCTCCCTAAACAAGTTTTTAGAATACTTTTGATCGTAAATCAATTCGATCTCAACTTCGGAAACTAAACAGCAACTATGGTAAATTGCTATGAGGGGCCAATTGTAGACACCGAATTCTGAGTTTAGAGCAAAACTGTATGTATGCATGTATGCATGTATGTATGTATGTATGTATGGACAGACAGACAGACGGACAGGCAGAAAAAACTATATATCGTTTTGGGAAACATGGCCCTTTTATTCATGTTATAGTCTTTCATATATGCTATTTTCTTCAGGTGTATAAGTCTGCAAACCTTCGAAAGAGAGATCGTTATCGCCAGTTTGTCTGTGATAATGCGTGTGACAAATGAAAATAAGTTGAGTCTGTGAAAAAAATAATTATTGCATCTCAGCATACGATATATGTATATATATAATTTCAATACGGAGGAAATGATTCAGGAGAAAATATTTTTTTTCTACTCTAGGACCGAGGCCCGAAATTTTGGGGGAGGGGGCCAGTCCATTAGATCGAGCCCAGTACGCAATTGGTACTTAATTTATCGAACCCGGAAGGATGAAAGGCAAAGTCGACCTCGGCGAAATTTGAACTCAGAACGTAAAGACAGACGAAATTCCGCTAAGCATTTCGCCCGGCGTGCTAACGTTTCTGCCAGCTCGCCGTCTTAATACTTGCGAAGATATCATTGACTCTCTTATTATCTAGTGTAACAATTAAAAATGATGATAATAGAATCAATAATATAGACGATTTCAGAGCCAAAAAGGATTAAATAACTGAAGGATTAAAATTAATGAAAGGACATACTAAGTATGTCTACCTGCTGGAAATAACAGTTGAAACTCTTATTTTCGACCGGTAAACTCTTCCTTCTCGGTAGAGTTTACCTTAAACTGGCAGTACTCAGTAGCACTGACAAGTCAGAGATTTCCAGAAGTTATTCATGGTAGTACCGGGACCGAAAGTCCTTCGAAATGGACCAAATGCTTCATCCTCTTCGACGCCTAGAGTTTCTCCGAGAACGTCATCACTCATACCCACCTCTAATTTTCTATATATTGCTACCAAAGAACTTCTACCGACCGTATTGACCAACTGGTAGAGGACAGTGAGCGCCTAACAACATTGCAGACGTCTGGCGCCTAATCTTGGCCTTTTTTTTTTTTTGACCCAAGATTGCAACTTCGTGAAAGAGATAAGCTGTGGAGAAGTGTGTCTTGCAAACGGAGATCCAGAAATTTCAGAGGAGGGATTAAGTGGATTACGTCGATCCCAGTGCTCTGCTGGTATTTATTTTATCGACCCAGAAAGGATGAAAGCAAAAGTTCACCTCGGCGGAATTTGAACTCAGAATATAGAGCCCGAAGAACTGCCTCTGAGCATTCATATAACAACAACAACAATAATAATAAAGATGATAAAAATAATAATAACAATAATAATAATAATAATAATAATAATAATAATAATAATAATAATAATAATAATAATGATTAATAATAACATGTTTTACCTGGTTTGATCCAGCTAAAAAGTTCATGCATTGCAAATCCGTTTCATGGTAAATTTAATCTTCGTTTTGCGCACATTAGAATTTACAGTGGAATTCACAGACTTTGAAGAATAATAGAAACCTATTTTCCGGTTGAAATTTATTAATAAATGCCAGGAAATCGTATTTTTCGGCAGATTCATTGAAGAAATGTTTTGATGGTCATGATGACGATGGCAACGACGATGATGACGACGACGACGACGACGGTGACGACGACGACGACGACGACGATGACGACGATGAGGACAATGATGAGGGCTAGGGTTTGGGATGGTGTTAATGACGATGACAACACCGATAATGATGATGATAGGGCCGACAATGATGCTAATGATGACGACCACGAAGACGATGATGATGATGGTTGTGTTAGTGGTGGTGGTGATGGTTCTGTGGTGGTGGCTGTGGTGTTGGTGCTATAGTGATGTGATGATGATATGGACAGTAACGATGATGTACATGATGACAATAATGACGATGGAAATCATTATTTTATCACCTTTTATCTTTCATCTTTTACCTGCTTCAGTCATTAGACTGCGGCCATGCTGGGCAGCGTATCATCATCCTTACCATAAAAGGGAAACGGTGCAGCTGGGCGACTAGAATTGTGAAGAGAAGGCCACTTATAGGAACATTGTATTTTTTAGTTCAATTCAACCACTTTAATCAGCACGCTAAGAAAAAAAATAAATAACTGAACTTCTGTAAAACGCTGTAGAAATAAAATTAAATTATATAAAAAGCTTAGGATATTATATTGTCTAGGAAGAGAAGCGTCTAAGTAAAAATCATGATTTCTGTAATCTGGTTTCGCTGCCTGTTTAAGATAAATTTATATTTATTTTGACTCAGTATCTAACAAACATCGTTAAAAGAAATTTAGAACTATCATAGGGAAGAGTACTAATTTTAAAAATAACTGGAGGGTTGAAATTAAAAGAAATATGTTGTTCTTTTCTGCTGTTGATTCCAACAGAAAAAAATGACTTTAGAATTCTGACATGTAATGAAGTAATTTGAAATAATCAAACAATCCTTTCATTGCCATCATGTGGAATTTGATTGCAGGAATTTAGTTTGTTTTCTTTTTTGTTTGTTTGGATTTTCTAATTTCTACAATAAATTCAATGTCCATATTGTCATGTTTAGGGAATAAGGATGACCATTCAAAATAATTGTTCCTGCAAATGCCTTTCTCCTTTCTTTACCGTTGTCATTTTCATAGTCCGACCAATAAATTAGGAAGTGGTTCCACTGGCTAATAATAGATACCAGTCTTTTGGAAATCACACAAAACTCTCTTTAAAATTCGAGGAAACGTTCGATAGTTTAGTTTGAGGTACATTGCAATTCAACGGTAGAAGAAATTCACTTTCTTTTTTTTAGTGTTTCTCACTATTGTTGAGGTTTGAAAAATGTATCATTTATGGATTTACATTTTTCTTGTTTTGCTTGTTTCAAAACAAGTTATGGTAGAGCATGTTGTTCCGTTGATCGGATCAGCTGGGACCTTCGTCGTCGTGACCGACGGAGTGCTCCTATATATATGTATGTATGGATTGATGGATGTACGTGTATATATATATGTCTATATATGTTTATATATACATATATATATATATATATATATATATATATATATATATATATATATATATATATATATATATATATATATATATATATGTATATATGTATATATATATATATATATATATATATATATATATATATATATATATATATATATATATATATATATATATATATACCATCTAACGGCACACATGTTTTGTTCCACATGACATGGCGGCAAAGCTAGCGTCTTGATCACCCAGCCATGTTGGCGCGAGTACATTTTTTTCAAGCAGACATTAAATTGATAAGTGTAGCCCTATGGTTAAGAATTTCACTTTGAAACATGGCTTTAGTTTCGATTTCGTTACGCAGCACATTGAGAGACTAAATTCTGTGATGACAGCTGCAAACAGATCAAACCCTTATGAGTGAAATTTGGCCGTCGGACCTTGCATGACTAACCGAGGGATAGTCAGTCCTTTACTTGTTTGACAGATATAATCCATTTCCGGCTTTGATACCACCACCACCTGACCTGGCAATGCTTTTACCGAATCTACAATGTTGCAAACATCTTGACTAACCCTACGACCTCAAGATAATCGTATTTTCCCACTTCCTCCTCTCACTCATATTTCAGATCTTGAAAGAGGTTACAAGCGCTGCTATTCCTTTTCTGATTAAATTGTGTAAAAATAAAAATTTAGCATATTTGTTATTCAATATTTTGTAGTGCTGTCACGTCAATTTGCAAGTGAGTTTGTCTCCAGCTTCTGATACGAGAATTATTTGATATAGTGAACATTCAAAAGAGTAGGAGAAAATTACTCATAGATGTATTTTTGTTGCATATGTGTTTATTACATTTTAATAGCATGTCAATGAAAATAGCTGTAAATGTATCTTTATAGTCATAGAATTGTATGTCAGATTAATTATGTGATATGTTTCCTATGCAATTCCTTGTATAGGGGGACACTTTGAATAAACAAAAGAAAAACAATACGCATTTCAGATGAAATTGCAGAGATTTATCTAAACCCGCTTTTCATCTCCAATTGAAAATATTTTAGTGAGAAAAAGTATTTATGAAGATAATGGTAGCTCGTTGAAAGGCATTAATTTCCAAAGTTAATCTCCAACAGAATCCCATACATTCCAAACTAGCCTCATGCTTGATCGATATCTAACATAAAATATAACACAAGTTTTAAATATTTAACAGTCGGTGATGTTTTTTGCTATGGAGAGAAGGTAACCCAATATAATGATCATCTATATTGTTTTTATCTGAATCTCAACTCCATCGATCCTCAATAATTACATTCTTCTAAGGTTTTAAGGTTGTTTCAATGCTATATCTCCAAACATTTATTTGGAAGACCCGTTGTTTTTATGTATTTTGTGGGGTTTTTTTCAAGATTAGCTTTGAATACGTTATATGGACTTTTTTGCTATATATAAAAAAAAAAGAATGAATGTGAACACTTAATTTTTTTTCAAAATAAAGCAAACTCTCTGACATATTTTTATATATCCATTGATTTTGAATTTAACTGCTTGTTTATATACATACATGCAGCATACATACATACACACACACACACACACATACATACATACATACATACATACATACATATATACATAAGTGTACGTATGCTTGTATGTGAATGTATATATATGTACACAAACTTAAATATATCTATATATATGTATACATACACACACATTTATATATACATTTATATACATATATGTATAGAGAGAAATACAGAGAGACACAGAAACAGAGAGAAGGAGATACAAGTTTGTATACTCGTAGCATTGAATTTTTCTTATTACTGATGCCATTGAATAAACTACATAGCTCAATAAATGCCTATAGTTAATGTATTTTCTAATGTCACATTTGTATTCATTGTGTTTTGAGATCTATAGCAACAATATAATTAATCTTTGGAACAATTCTCCTTGAACTGAGAAAAATTAAGGTACTTCATACGTTTCTTTTTGGAATACCGATTTCGTTTTTGGCGTCATTAGGTCGAAGAACATGTCTAAGTTAATCACACTCCAATATATTACTGAGTTTTTTTTGTTTTTTTTTCTCTTTTTGCATTGATCTAAGAAGGACGGATGATGGAATACAACGTCGAAGAAAATGTGACTAGCAATCAGATACTTTAAAATCAAAACCGAACTCTCCTTATTCTGATTATTATTACAATATTGACACCATCCAACAGACAGACTGGAGAACATGTTCTAATATAAAATTTTGAGCTTTTTAACAGGATAAAGATTTTCCATTGCTACCTAAATGTTCGCTATATTTTGCCTGCACTTAGCAGACACGCATATACATGCACATATACGTACACACACACACACACAGGCACGCAAGCATGTGCATATATGTGGTATGCGCGTATCTTTTTCCTGGTATGCATGTATAAATATAAACATAGAGATACACACATACATACATGCGTGTGTGTGCGTTCGTGCGTATATATATATATATATATATATATATATATATATATATATATATATATATATATATATATGAGCTCTACCAGTTGCGTACTGGGGGGGGGGGTCAAATCGACCGGTTCCCTCCCCAAAAATGTCAGGCCTTGTGCCTAGAATAGAAAAGAATATATAAGTTCTACTCTAGGTATTTAGCATTGCAAAGCCTAAGGGAAATATTAATACACACTCACACACGCACGCTCACACCGACAAACGCACACGCACACACATATGTGTACGTGTGTGTGTGTGTGTGTATATGCGTGTATCTTTATGTATATTCGCCATGTTGCACCGCTGAATTCTACATATTTTTGTTCATTTTCTCTCTCTGTGTTTGTTCTCCCTTATTCTTGTTTCTCAAGCGGCAAACAAATACACTTGCTTCTTGTTCATACACCTGTCCTCGTTTTTTTTTTTTTTTTTTTTTTCCAATAAATTTCAACTATATACACATATATATATACATGTATATAGATTTAATTTTTAACCTCTATCTATTATTGTCACTTTTTTTTTTCTTTCTCAATGAAAATTTAGAATTTAACGCTCAAACTAACTCTTAAAGATTGATATGCACATTCAATGAATCAAAAACACGGAAATCTGAAAACTCAACTTTCATTTGCTTCATTGCAATACGCCATCTAAGGTAATACACTTCTGTTTCTCACGATACACCATCCCTATGAGTTATAGAATTGCTGGCGTTATACCTAAGTATACAAACTTCAATAATCCAAAACAAATTTGATCACAAGTTCCAGTTTAATATACTTCTGGACAAGATTATTTCCTACAGCTATAGTTATTTGTAATGATAAGTAAATTCCATTTCTGTTCTCGTGTAGTATATCTATTCCATGTTTAATATATTTTTGGTTTGAATTCTTTGTAGGTGTGTGTGTGTATGTGTGTGTGTGTGTGTGTGTGTGTGTGTTTGATTGCGCGTGTGTGTTGTTCATGCAACTGGTCGTTCCGATTTCTGAACAAAAGAGGATTACTCATAGCTATGCTTTGTCTTCTAATATTCTTTGTATTATCATTTACTTTGTGCACACATATTGCTTATTACAATATATATATATATATATATATATATATATATATATATATATATATATATATATATATATATATATATATATATGTATTATCACTTACTTTGTGCATACATATTGCTTATTACAATATATATTTATATATATTTATATAATAATATTTTATATATATTATATATATTATGTATTATATTTATATATATATATATATATATATATATATATATATATATATATATATATGTATGTATGTATGTATGTATGTATATATATTGCGTCTTACTACTCAGATCTACAAATGCACGTGTTAAAGGCCATCGATTCAATACACTGGGTGACAGTAACAGTGTTTGACTTGGAGTATTCAGCCATATTTTCAATATTTACAGAGAGTTCGCAAAATGGAATAAGTGGGCGCTGGTATACTTAACGCAGTAATGCGAGAGGTTTTAGTTAATAAAATTTACACCTGTGGTGAAGAGAACAATTAATTATCTTAACAAATAATTGTAGCGGAGAATGATGGCGGGGTCCACCCTGATTTGCTGTGAAGAAGAAGAAAGGGTTACTGTCTAGAAGCATATTGCTTCATCGATGGTGTAATTAGATTTATATAGTATTACTAAATTAGATATAGATTTGTGTATGTTCTAACGGAAGGCATTTATGCGTGTGTATGTGTGTGTAGGAGCACGTGCGTGTATGTATATGTATGTATATGCGTGAATGCTTATGTATGCATACGTATGAAAGTATATATGTCTGTGTGTATGCGTGCGTGTGTGACTGTGTGTGTAGCTGTTTGTGCATATATGTATATGTAGGCATCTATTATTAATGCTTGTGTATGCATACGTATAAATCTGTATTATGTATATGTGCATGTGTCTGTGTGTGTATTAGCTTGTGCATGTGGGTGTATGTATACGTGTGTATGAACGCTTATGTATACATATGAATGAACGCTTACATATGTATATATATGCATATATATGAATGTTTATGCATACGTATGAAAGTATAAATATGCGTGTGTGTGTGTGCCTGAATATATATCTATATGTATGTATCTATGTATGTACATTTATGTGTATGTGTATATATATATATATATATATATATATATATATATATGAATGTATGTATATATACGTGTGTGTGTGTGTGTGTGTGTGTGTGTGTGTGTGTGTGTGTGTGTGTGCGTGTGTAAATGTACATATATTCATGTATAGATATATAGAAGCAATTATGCAGATAAACAAATTAAATATAACAGCTTGCGTTTGATATATGAAATATATGTATAGATATATAATTATATAACTGTTTGTTGATGCTACAGGTTTGAGTTGCTACTTGTATTCTTTGCGGTAAAACGTCGTTTCGAACCAGCATCGTTTTTCGTTCTTATGCTTTGCTTACCAATCATTCTACTACTGTATTTATGTTTCATGTTCTTGTTTACATCGTTGTTTAACGCTTCGACAAAAGTGATCCGCAGATCTGATCAATGGTGATGCAGACGTAACCATCACTCAAAAATCCATTATCCAATTTAAAACCTAATATATCCGGGTTTAAAATGCAAGAGGGAGGCTCTTGCGAGAGGGAGCCATGAGCTATTGTTTCCAACGGATTCCACCGATGACTTTGAAGTACTTCGTACTTCCATATTTATTAATTTATATATTTCTCTTCCATGTCACCTGATGGTGATAGTGTGGTGTTCCATAGAGCAAGACTCTGTCAAATATTGGACTTCATGCGGTCGACTGTCTTCTCTCACCCCTATGCATGTACAACCTCACTTCAGTGTATGATATGTCCATATACAGATTTATATTAATGTATTTCATTGTATGATTCTACGGATGTCCAGCTTTCGCTCATGTTGCCTCATCAAAAATCAGAAACTAAAATTAGATTCAAAAACAATATTCAAGTCTTGTGAACTGTGATCTCTATCATCGAAACATTTTTTTACATTTATATCAATTTCATGATAATGGTTGGTTTCGGACCATTTTATATATATTTATATAGTCATATTGATTTCAAGATAATGGTTTCGAACTATTTTTGTATATTTATATATTTATATTAATTTCAAGATAATGCTTTCGAATTTTCGCACAATTCCCCGCACTTTCAGGATTGGGGTTAGGTGATTGCATCGACCTTAGTTCAATGTACGAAAAACTTATTAGGTGCATATTGTTGTCAGCATTAACTCATATCAGAGTAATTAATCTAGTATATACTTTTACCCCGCGAGGTCAGGTATTTATCTTCAGTTAAACGAAAACGCTACACGTGCACATGACGCGGGTCTATCACAGTGTAACTGTTCCCACAAGAGAGCTTATAACCACCAAAAATATTTGTTGATTCACTCGTCGAATTAATAGCATTACTGCTGTCTAAAACGGCGGGTTGTTCCATACACAACCATATTTATTTACAATTAAGTGCACTGTAGATTGTATCATTTGAGAGTTTAGGGTACTGGACTCTAACACAAAGTATCACAACTGGCACTAACACAATGGTGGCCATTGTATATAAACCAGGACCCTAACACAATGCTGAGCATAATATAAAAACTGGACCCTAACATGATACTGAGCATAGCATACGTATCCTAAATTCTCGTCTTGTTATATAGTACTTTGCCTACTCAGCCACATATCTTCCCTAATTTAGCACTCGGTGGCAGATAATTTAGATTAAACAGTCTTGTCGTTTTAGCAACAGAGTGAATGTGTACTTATGAGTGCTATGTCTTTCTAAATGACATTAGTGTTGTTAAATAAAAGGAAAATAATTGTAACCTAGATTAAAGCTAATTGGCAACTTTAACAAACCAGAAAGGCAGAGATCACAGTTCATAATTCGGAAATATTGTTTTGATTTTTTTTTTCTTTTTTTCATTTTTCTTATTCTGATTCTTTATGAGGCGGCACACAATCGATAATCATTGATATGATGCCTCATTTGCAGAGCAAGCAGGGTAGTTAATTTGACTTCTTTTTTTTTTTTTCTTGACATACTTGTGTGGTTAAAAAAATGCTCGCTTTACAACCACGTCGTTTCGCGTTCACTTTCACTGGGCGGGACCTTGGGATTTCTACTACTGCAGCCTGCAGGCCCGAGCTCAGCTACGACTTGTGAGTGAATTTGGCATTTGGCAGGCGGAAAATTTATATATATATATATATATATATATATATATATATATATATATATATATATAAATATACTGTTGTGTCTGTGGAGAGTCATTCTCTTTTAGTGCCTTATAATTTAACACACTCACTGGTAAAATTTCCACTCATTTCTATTTTTATTTTTCTAACATTTTCGTTGCGTCTTGCAGCTTTTCAATAATTTTGACTGTCCGTTATTTACTGCGTTCTTTTTGTTTGTTTGTGCGCATGTGTGTGGGTAGCATGGTACTGTAGGCAGCATGCAGCAAGCCTGATACGCATGCAAGACTCCAGGAGTTCCAAAATGACAAATCGTCTGCGCAAAATTCTTACGTGATTTTGCAATGTAAACAAAAGGCACTCCGCATCATTATCTCACGTTATCTGGAGGATAAAGCAGAATGTAATGAAGCATAAGACCAACTGGCCTTTAATTACAAAAATAAAAAACGCTAAAGCACACAATAGAACATCATGCGTGTGCAATTTATGCCTAGAGGAAACCCTGGAGATCATCTAACCCACAGAAAACATAATTAATAGACATTCCGAACTAATTATACCATACAGTTCTATATTTAAGCGATGAGGAATTATTTACAATATTTACATTTGACGGATATTCGTCCTCATCTTGTTTGTTATTAACACAACGTTTCGGCTGATATACCCTCCAGCCTTCGTCAGGTGTCTTGGGGAAATTTCGAACCTGGGTTCTCATTCCTATCGATGTTACTATTATTATTATTATTACTACTATTATTATTATTATTAATCAGCCCGCGCTCTTAACCACTACGCCATATGCCCGTGGGCAATTATGGGGTGAATTTTAAGGCTTATAAATCTATTATTTTTCTATCCTTCCTCAATACCGGTTCCCATATGCTATTCATATCTGCACTCGGTCTGCTTAGGAGGTTGTTGTGTCCTAGCATATGTGCTGCTTCTTTTAGTTTTCGTATAATAGTAACAATAATAATAATAATAATAATAATAATAATAATAATAATAATAATAATAATAATAATAATAATAGTAACATCGATAGGAATGAGAACCCAGGTTCGAAATTTCCCCAAGACACCTGACGAAGGCTGGAGGGTATATCAGCCGAAACGTTGTGTTAACAACAAACAAAATGAGGACGAATATCCGTCAAATGTAAATAATGTAATTATACCATGTTTCCATAAAAGCAAGGCATCATTCCTAGATGAGATCGGATTTGAATGAAACGATTGTAAATTGATGTGATATAGTTAAAGGAACTTCTCACTCTATTCTCCTTGTTTGTAACTATATATAGTTGCATACAAAAGCACGGACATACATCTACACACACATAATACTCAGCTTTTCATTTGCTATTTTTAAATTCTATTAAAGTCTCATTCCAAAATAAAATTATATGAAATAAATGGATTACGGGAAAAAAAATTAAAGAAACAAATCTAAACTAACTAGGGGGAATTAGTGTATTCATTAAAAAAAAAGTTATCTTTGAATTAATTTTAATTTGAAATCTAAATGGAAGCAATTTCAAATTCTGTTTCTTTCAGTTCGATTCCATTCTATAAAAATGCTACCCCTCACACAATGAATAACACTTATGATACTGACATAAAAAAAAAATCATCTCTGTGTATTTTATGTCTGATGCATCTAACCACGAAGCATACGACTAGAGCACTTTTATACAGGTGCACAGAAATAAAGCAGATCATTGCAACTATTATAAGCTCTGTCAATAAAATGTGGAACTACATTCCCTACGCCATCTAAAAATAACCCTTAATGAGAATGTTTTCTGTTGTTCCTTTTTGTTTTTTTTTTTTGTTTTTTTTCTGGGGGGGGGGGAGGGTTGTAAGTTACTTTAATGTAATAAAATGTTTCGAGTTATATTCAGCCGGCGATTTGGTTCAATTTGCATAATAAATTTTCTCGTAATTAAAAGCTTTCGAGGATTAAAAAGAAATAAATGAAGAGAACATACGTTTGATGAATGTAACGGGGTAGAATTAATATTAAAGTGTTATAATTTCAAACAGGCGACTGTCATGAATGTGTGAAATTGCGGTCGGTATTTTGAAGAAAATTACAATAAATAAAAAAAAAAATCCTGACAACATTAACGAAACTTAATGCTTTAATCTTTAAAATGTTAAGGCGGTGCACTGGCAGGATGCTGAGTAAAATGCTTCACAGCATTTCGTCTGTCTTTCCGTTCGGAGTTCAAATTCTGCTGGGGTCGACTTTGCCTCTCATCCAATCGGAGTCGATAAAATAATCGACTAATCCACGCTCTGCTAAATTTTCCCACCTTCTGCCTATAGTCGAAATAATTATCTACAAAATGAAAAGGCAGCAATATTAGAGAATCGTTAACGCGCCATACAAATCTGGAGTTACTTTATTCCCTCACATACATCGCAAATATCTTTCAGTCAAATGGGAATATCCTAAGATACCATTCTACCACTTAGAAATACAGAGACATCTCTAAAACGCATCTACAATCGATAACCCACCCCAGATCAAATTAAAGATTGATAGACATCGATGTTTCGCCATTTTTGTGGCTTATCAACATCACATACCCGAATCGAATCGTAGTAATATCCAGCGACAGACTACGGAAATCGGCCAAACATGATTTCCAATTAGAACTTGTGTCGGATTTTGCGTTTCTAATTTATAAGACTTTATGTGAAATGTATAGTAAGCGATGAAATTAACTTATTTAAAAGCGAAAGTTAATGTGATTAATAAAAATATATTTTTTTTTTTTGTTCTTTTTGTTATTTCTGAATACCCGATCTAAATAAATGTTAAAGAAGATACATGATATTTTATACATAGTGACGTAATTAAATTTGAAATTTGAACAGTCAATAATAATGCGATTAATAAAACGAAGTTTTCTTATTTTTCAATTGTTCTTTTATCTAAATTTTCAATTAGATTTTTTTTGTTACAAGATTAAGATGTATCTTTTATATTTTACTTGCTTCAACCATTGGACTGAGACCATGCTGGGGCAATTACCTACATCAGTTTAGTCGAACTGACTGCTTTCAGTATTAATTTTTTAAAATCTGATACAATTTTATCGGAATCTTTTACCGAATTGCTAAGTTACAGACTCGTAATCAAACCGACACTAGTTGTCAAGCGGTGGTGGCGGTTACAGACAGAATGCAATAAGGCAAACACGCATACACACGCACCCATGCACTCAGGCAGACACACACACACACACATACAGGGTGTCCAGAAAGTTCACCCGATTTTTTATTTTATTACACATATATGATCGGGCATCTATCTATCTATCTATATATATATATATATATGTCTTGGAACTGAACATAAGACCACATGGTTAGGAAGGAAGCGTCTAACCCACACAGCCATGCCCGGGCTTATTTGAACAAAATCGACTAAGTGAACGAAGAGTTAGACAACTCCTGTTTAAGACCATAGACTGACAATTTCACTTAAAGTGATATTACTCGAAATATTTCAAGATAATTTGAGATTATTTTTACATACTACATACTTTCTGCTTTTGTCTCGGAAAATGTAGAAATCTTGCTGTCTATTTGTGTTCTTTCTAATTAGCAGAAGGATTTGAATGCATTTGCTACCGTAGCTACAGCTACAAAATTTTGGATTGTTGCTCGAGCCTTGGAGGAAATCTGTCGAGGTGTCTATTCGTTCATTTGTGCAAACTTCTTCCTGTATCCCTGTTTACGCTTAGGCAAAGAATATTTTTGAATCGGGATAGATACACTTTAATATTGGCATTGTATATATGTGTGTGTGTGTATTTATTTATTTATACGATGAGACGAGTTTCTTTCCGTTTTCATCTAACAAATTCATTCACAAGGCTTTGGTCGGCCCGAGGCTTTATTAGGAGACACTTGCCCAAGGTGGCATGCAGGGGGACTGAACCCAGCAACATCCTTATGATCTAGCGATTCGGTAGATATGATCGATGGAATAGTGCCAGATTTTAGTACTGAGGGTGCATTGTCACATTAAAACCCTTCAAAGCAATTACCAAACATGGATGTTGTCCAGTGACTGAGTCAAGTAAAAGATAAAACACACACACACACACACACACATACACACACACACAGAGGCTCATATATATTCATATGGATGGCAGGGTTATGCACACCCTCATGTATGCGTGCAGATATGTGTGTGTATGGTATATGCATTCGTGATTGTTCGTATCAGTAGGTTCGTCTCTCGTGCTTCGTTGAAACTTGATAATAGTATTTACATTGGATTGTTGGTAATATCTTAGATCCATATGCATTAAATTTTCATTAGTCCAGCATGCCTTGAGATTAGACGAAAGAGAAGAAAAAGACAAAATTTGTATCAAAACAAAACTAGGTAAATATATACGCTGTGCTTTGAAACTATCGATTATTTTTCTTGGTCTCTTCTACGAAATAAATGTCATTTGGCCAACTATCATTTTTTAAAATTCTACTTTAATGTGATAGCATTTCTTTGGGCTCTTATTAAGTATGTTTATTTATCATTTAGTGTTTCTTGTTTTGGTCACCTGATATCAAGTTCGTTATTTCTACTGCATTAGAGACAGACACGACAATTTCATAAACGAGCGACTATTCAATACTAAATACATTAAGATAGTAAAGTAAAATCATCAATATAATATGAGGACTTTCGTTGCTGTTCTGTTGTGGGAGAGGGGTGCATTTGAAAAGAATTATGTAGCCGGAGAAGCATATGACTTAACTGACACGATACGAAGGAATGAGATTCGCTACCAACATTATGAGCGAATATTTTTATATTTTCTTTTTGGTTATTCCACGTCTAAACACAAACTTTAGTTGTCCAGTAACTTAATCTATAAATTAATTCTAAAAGAATGATTCATTCGTTTCCATACTTTTTACATATATAAATAAGGAACAATGCTACCAAACAGAAGTTTTTGATGTGCAGTTTTATGTTAGGGAATGTTATATACGACATAATACATTATTATATATTATTTATTTTATACCACATATTATTCTCAAATACACGCTTTAACGCAGTATATAAAATCAATTTCCTAAATGTAAGCGCATATTTCACCGTGTACTTATGAAATTATTTCTATAAACCTGGTTCGATTTTTCGAACGAATGCTTTCTACAATCTGACAAGAAGCCCATCTTATATGTATGTATGTATTTATCAGCATTATGAGATACATGTATTCCGCCATGGATGCATGTTTGATGACGCTCGATCAGTACTTAGGTTGTATGTGAATGTATTTTTCTTCTTCCACAAAGCCCCATTATTATTTCGATGATGCTATCAAGGAAGTGTGCCATCATTGATTCCCTTTGATGGACATGCGCAAGACAAATTTTAAAATCTCATTTGTATTTATTTCTCGAATAAATTTTCGAAAACGAAACGAAAAGTTTACATGCGAGAAGTCAATCGGCTCGTATCATTGTGGACGGTCTAATCGAAAAGTAAATTTTTCGGTAACATTCATCAAATACTACATGGTATAGACAAAACAAAAAAAGATATTTAAAATGGGATAATTGACAGAAGAGACCTGGGAGCCGAAAAATGTTTCAGGTAAAGCTGAGGGTTGTTTGGAGAACAGCTGGTTTTCAGTAATACCATCAATCACACCAATTATTCTAGGTTGTAACTCCTATAAAAATCGAGGTGTATGTATATGTCTCTGTATATCTATATCTATCTGTCTCTCTCTCTTTCTCTCTCTCTCTCTCTCTCTCTCTCTCTCTCTCTCTGTATATATATATATATATATATATATATATTAGAGAGTAAAAATAGGAGAAGTTATATCTTAAATATCACAGTAGAGATAAATCCGTGATATAAGCAACATTTTGTTAATAAATAAATAGATAAGGTACACTATGATCATTAAAAGAAAAATTATTTTAAAAATTTGAAACTTCTTACGATCGTTTCAAGAATAGGCTACCTCACAAAATGAAATCTAAATTTGGTAAACATTATTGGGAAGTATATCCACTCGTCAGATGAATTTCAGTGTAGTAAATTGAATGATGGTAATGCTATTTAAAAACGGATTTTTACCATGGATTTATTTTTATTTTTTCAAACTTTTTAGGTCAAATCTATACCAACAAAGATTTATACCAATTACGTTTTAAACAATACCTTTCTCATCCGATTTCAAATAGCATTTTCATCATTCGATTTACTACACTGAAATTCATCCTTTTCTCTGACGAGTGGATATACATCCTCATATTACTTATCAACTTTAGATTTCATTTTGAGAGGTAGTATATTTATGAAACGATCGTAAGAACGTGCAAAACCTTTTAAAGAATAATGATAATAGCTGTTATCAGGTCAGAATAAGGCATTTATATATTTATGCACTGATACAACTTGAGGGCAGCAATGAATGTTACAGGAGTTTAGATCTCTTATGACTGAAACCCCAGCAACATAGTTTTACGTTATTTACTTATGGCTACATGGAATACATACGTAGGCGATCCCACATGAGTTTTTAAAAAAAATTAAACAAATTCTGCAGCTTTAATACACACTTCAGAAACCCACATATAAATATGAGTCATTATGTATGTTTAATCATATAGTTACTTAAGTTATAAACGTATAATCATTTCATTAGAAATACTTTTGAAAACTGGAATTCGATTAAGTGATATTTGCCAAAACTAAAAATGCATTTTCCAACAGTAAAACTTTCAACTGATAAGCAGTTGTTTGTTCCATTGAATTTCCTGGGATTTTGCATTTAAGAACTAACGGATGGCTAATTCGTTCAAAGATAGCAGCTTTCTTAGAGAGTATAGACCTTGGGAAATTCAATTCGGAATAATATAAATATATTCAATTGTATTTTGATACATTTATAGCGTTTGCACATCAACAAAGATCAGAATCCGCTAAATTCTTTGAAATGAAGATTTATTGAACAACTAAGGCGGTAATGCCTCTCAGAATGCAATGCGTATAGAAAATTTTACTGTGAGACAAAAGCCTTTATGCTATTGTTTAGGTTTACAATTGCTAGAGTATTCAATATTCAAGTCATTTAACACTCATAACGTTTCTTCGATAAAGACTTACGTAAGACCACTTGATCTACTAGAAAGAGCAGCCAAATTGCCATCAAATCATAGGGTAGAGTTTTTAAAATATAAAATATTTAACACTGCGTTCGCCAACCAATCTAGCATTATACAAGATGCTTGTAAAAACAAAGACAAAACAAAAACAGGACAATGAGGAGTGACCGGAAAGCTAAATAATAACAACACGAACAATAATTTAGGGAAACTGATATTGGAATATCTTTTATCTTCTACGTCTTACTTGTTTTAATCATTAGACTGCGGCCATGCTGGGACACCGACTTGAAGGATTTTTTAGTGGAATGAATCGACCCAAATACTGATTATTTTTTTAAAAGCCTGGAACTTATTCTCTCATTCTTTCTTTGCCGAACCGCTCTTGAAGTTTGTTCTCGGTGTAAATACATGTCACATTAACGGTGTGGGTCATTCATTTGTCATTTCCTTTTCGTGAATGATTAGGTCCTAAAGACTTACATTAGTTTGGCGTGTTAAAATTCCCGGGATTCACAACAACACTCTAGGTCCTAGTGTCTAGGAACATGATAATATCGGGAAGAGAAAGGCATTATAATAAAAGTTAGAGACAATCGCCCGAAGACACCATAAGTATGTGCGTGCACAAATATATATATATATATATATATGTGTGTGTGTGTGTGTGTGTGTGTGTGTGTGTGTGTGTGTGTGTGTGTGTGTGTGTGTGTGTGTGTGTGTGTGTGTGTATGTATGTATGTATGTATATATATATATATATATATATATATATATATATATATATATATATATATATATATATATATATACATATATAATATTCCGCTCTGCTGAAGCGCCCACACATGGCTGTTGGTGAGCAGCATTTAAATGTATAATAATTATAGAGAATGTCCTTTTAAAATAAAGGCTTTTCAATATAAACTCACCACTTTAAAGCTGGTGTACTGTGCAGAACAAATGTTGTGATCTAATATCTACTGAAGACACTGATGTTGTAATTGTTTACTTGTTTGTTTTGCTCCTGTTTGTCTGTGTTGTAGCTCCTCGCCCCAGGACAACAATGTAGATATTAGATTAAAAGTAATGGAAGTCTGAGCACACCTTCCTATATTTTTGTATATCAGAGACTTCATTGTCCAATATATCCTTGTTTACGATGGTTTTCGTCCCCCAAACCTGGTCCCTAATATAGCAAAATTATAAATAAGTGCATTGCAGCTATTAGCATCCACAACCTTCATTCATATATAATGTATCTTGGACTATATGTAATTTGAGCTTGCTTAAGATGGTAAGATGTGATATGAGTGAGATGATTTGGGATGCTATTTCTAGGATTTCGAACAAACGCATCAAGATTTTTTCCCTCTTGCTTAAAAGGCTGGATGTGATTTAAGGGAATTTGGCAGCCATTGCAAGATTAGGCGACCGTATAGATGCTTATTTTTCGAAACGCCGGAAATCAGGAACGCTCTCCTTTGATATTTGAAAACTCCTCTGCTAATGAAAACATTGTTGATTAATATCCACAAAACTCATTAACACTATTAAGGCTCATACTGACAAAGAGGGCTAAAGTGGGCCCCCATTATTGAAAGACTTAAATTAATTTAAATGACATTCAATATTTAGAGGAGATTACCAAATTTGTAAAGATAAAAACAAAAATGATTTTTATTTTCATGAAGATAATAAATTCTGTTAGACATGCTGTGATATTATTAATTTTTAATCAATTTTAATAAATTAAAATTCCTGAGGATATCCTCCTCTTTTTCTTGAGCGGAGATGCTCATTGAGATAACAGCGTGTTTTTCTCATCACGGATGTAAGATTAATTAAAATTTCATAGTTGTCTCCATTGAGTAAGTTAGTGCTCTTTTTATTAATAATGATATTATTAAAAGGCAGCGGATTAACAACGAACAAAATGCCTTGCGGTATTTGTTGTCACTTTTTATGTTCTGAGCTGAAATCCTGCAGAGATCAACTTTACCTTTCATATTTGCGCGATCAATAAAATAAAGTATATGTCAAGTACAGCGGTCGATTTAAATGCCTATCAATTCACCTCAAATTTCTGTCCCTGTACCTATGCTACACACTACTATATAGGGATAGGTGATGGGTTGGATGTGGCTCTGATGAAAGAGCAGTAACTCTTGAGATATGTCTATACACCCACTACCTATTCTGTCTAAGTCTGATCGCATTATTTTCATATACAAAACTTGATTACTTTCAGTGTTGGATCTGAATTCTATAGCAAATCTATGGAAATATAGTGGCTGTATGGTAAGAAGCTTGCTTCCCAACCACATGGTTCTGGCTTCAGTCCCACTGCGTGGAACTTTGGGTAAGTGTTTTTTACTAGAGCATCGAGCCGACCAAAGCCTAGAGAGTGGATTTCGTAGACGGAAACTGAAAGAATCCCGTCGTATATATATATATATGTGTGTTTGTATGTCTGTGTGTGTGTATTTGTGTGTCTCTGTTTATCCCCCCCCCCCCACACACACACACACACACTCCAACCATCGCTTGACAACCGATGTTGGCGTGTTTACGTTTCCGTAACAGCAGCGCTTCGGCAAAAGAGAGTCCTGGGGTCGATTTGTTCGACTTAAAGGCGGTGCTCCAGCATGGCCGCGGTCAAATGACTGAAACCAATAAAAGAATAAATTTAAATATGACAATTATATGAGTGGTGGATTAGAACAATCATTAAGGCACCAAACAAAATGTTTTGCGGAATTCGTTCCCTCTCTTTATACTCTGAGTTCCATTTCCATTAAAACCAACATTGCCTTCCAAACTTCCGTGTTCGATAGAACAAAACAGCCGTGATTTTCCGAGAATTGAATTAATTAACTAAACCTTTTTACTTCGACATTTTGGCCTTGTGCATGATTTAGAATCCACCACATTTAATATTGTTATATTGCATTGGGTTGGATGCGGTGTTGATGAGAGCGCAATAACTCTTAAAATATGCATATACATCCACTAACAACTTTATCTATTTTTAATCGCTCCTGAGCAATTATGTAAGGTGAATTAAGTTAGAATATTAATTACAACACTTCCGTCTTCGACTAAACAATTATTACACGATAAAATCTTCTTGAACAATCAGAAGAGACTGTAAGTTTAAGTTTTGTTGTAAATACCTAACTTACATATACCTCATTAAAGAATTTGACTCATCAATAAATTCCATCTGTTTCCGTTTTCTCGGTGTTGATTTACAGAATTAATTAGTCCCCTTTATCTGTGTAGCACTGATATTACAAGACTAATTGATTTTCGATGAAGCACAAGATAACTCAATAGATCATATAAACCTGGTCAGGTATCAAATAATAAATCTGTTGGTGTTATATTACCTTCAACAGTAAAGAGTGTGAACATTATCACTGGTAAGGACAGAGATAGTGAGGAGGAGGAAGAAGGGAGGGAGATGGAAAGATATATGAGATAAACAGAGACAGAAACAGAGAGAATGTCTGAATTATACTGACAGAGAGAGAGAGAGAAAGAAATTAAGGAAGAAAGAAAGAAAGATGGAGACAGACAAAGGCCAGGAGACAGGAAAGGAAGTAGATCAATAGTCATAAAATGAAGCACAACATATAATACGTTGAAAACTTTCATTTGTTACATTCCATTTGTGTTGCTGGTTTTATCATAGTTGTTGTTTTCGTCGTGGTTTTGTTGCATTTGTTGTTGCAGAAGTTGTAGATATCGTTTGTTTTGTAGTGGTGAGCAAGATGCTGATGATAATGTTATTGTTGTTGTTCGTTTCTATTGTTATTGTTTCAAATGACTTTGACGCTGTTATAAAACAATTGCCGATATCATTGCGAGCTTTCTATTTCACGAAATAACATTTTATCGCAAACGCTATAATTCATTATACTGCATCCGTCTGTGTAACAGAATAGCTTCCTATCTAAATATTTATGTCTGAGATTGATTAAATCTTATTAACATTTATTAATTGACGACTTCCGTCGCATATATTTCAGATTTATTTTAAGTTATCGTCAATTTTGAATATAAATAGGTTGCTTCACATATATATGCCAAAGTGAAACAATCAATTAAAACAGCATACAGTACTTTGGAAGTAAATTATTATGCACATATAGAATATTATACTTATCGGTATGAAGTGTGGAACAATTACGATTTGGAAGAACTTCTTGGTATGTAAAACTATTCTGAGGGTAACTGATGCGCAAAAAATGTGCGTCTATTGCTACAGTGTCAGAAATAATACAATTGATACTTTTAAACAAGCTGGATCTTCGAGTTTCAACGAATGTAATTTTATACCTCTGTTCCATCTAGCTCATCTATCATAAAAGCCACACAGAGTCTAACGCTGTCTCCCAACTCCATTAAAAGTTATAGACAAAAACAGATACAAAGAAATATATCACTCTTGATTGATTGCTAAGGTTTATAGAAAATAGTGTCACTTTGTTCACCTGGTTTGTGGTTCTTGTTGAAATTCCCAATTCAGATATCAATTAAATATTGTCAATAATTATCCATTCACCCCATTTAAACATCATGCAATGAGAGATATGTCTATATTTCGGAATTATGGATAGTATAAGCAATACACTGTATCAGGTGAAATTATATACTAAACTGGCTACAACAACTTAAATAATAAACGTATTGATTTTTTGCGGTATCAATGAAGATAACCAACTTTTGCCATTAAGAAATAAGAAAGGAATAAGAAAAAATCAAAAGTAGAAAGGCAATGTATGATGTATCTTTATAAAGTTTAGATTAGTATTTCGCTTTCTATAGTCATATATAATCACAGGTTTTACCAGCAACTTTTCTATCACTCCTATAGATTCAATTCTGCCGTCTGTTCTGTTTAATATTTCAAATGAATAGCCACTCTTCCGGGGTTTTGTAAATTGCTAGTAAATAGGTTATTGCTTTGTAATTTTAAAGGTTCTGAATGATTTTGTTTATGTGTTTTGCTTATTCTTTTCTCCCCTCAGGTTATCAATCAGGTGTCCATACTAGCTTTTGTAGCGTGTAGTGGATAAGGTTCTATTACTTTCATTTGTTTTGTGAACATAGCTTTGTATGTGTGGACAATTACTTTGGTTCGTTTTTCTATCTTCTTTATGTGAGTTGATCTATCACTGATTCTGAAATATTTTTAATTATTTGTTATAAACTTATAAACATTCACCAATGCAGTTAAACTCAAATCGTGTGTTACCTTGTTTATGTATTTATTCATTTCTGTTCAGATTTCCAATATCTCTTCTTCGTCTTAACATCGTGTTGGGTATTGTGTGGTTATGTAGTATGTGTGTGAATTATCTTGGAATTGTTGACTCCATCGTTCTATAGTGATCATTTTTTCTCATTTAATGAATGCTAAAAACATTCTTGTATGTGATCCTATCAAGAGAACATCTCACGCAATATAAAGCTGTTGGTTTTATTGCTATTTAAACATTAGTCAGCTTTAACTGACCAGACGTACTTCAAAGACATTCTAGCATGGCCATGACAGCTTATTCTCAGGTATTTCATATCTATAACTACATTAAAGAAACTGTCCTTTTACGAAGGGAATTTGAGAGAAATTTAGCTGTTATATCTAGCAGATCGAGCGACCAGGCAGAGCCGCTTCGTTGGTTCGATTTGCATGTTGTGTCATGTACTTGAGTTGCATCTGCTGTTGCAGATTCGAGTTACGTGTGTACACAGTACTACTGCTCGATTTACACGCAGTATTACTTTTCCGGGTATCATGTAGCAATACAAATTTCGAATTACATATAATTTGACATGTAGTGTTATATGCACAAATTACATGCGATGCAAAATGCTTGAGTTACCGATATTTTATGCTAGTTATAAGTGTGGTAATATGCTCAATTAACATGCATGGTTACAAGTTCAAATTACATGCAATTCATAAAGCACTCACATAAAAAATCCTCTCTACGTGATTCTCCGGACCTTATGTTGGTAGTTCAAATACCGCTATGAAAACAGATCAAGTAAGGTATTTCTACATCTATAACAGCCTATAAATTTAATGAGACACTAAAGTTCAAAAGTGGTTACAGTAACCTGCAAGAACTTCTTGGTTGATGATCTAAATCCGTGCTCCGCAACCTGTTTTCACTTGCGATACACTTACATCATTTCCAAAATTCGTCGGCACACCTGAAATAAAAATATAACTAAAAGTATAGGGAAAAAAATATATATTCAGGTTACAATGCGGCACACCTAGCATCGTCTCGTGACACACCAGTGTGCCGTGG
Source organism: Octopus bimaculoides (assembly GCF_046866305.1). Taxonomy (NCBI): domain Eukaryota; kingdom Metazoa; phylum Mollusca; class Cephalopoda; order Octopoda; family Octopodidae; genus Octopus; species Octopus bimaculoides. Next base: position 29,365,232 of record NC_142950.1, on the reverse strand, counting down.
AACGCCAGTGTGCCGCACACAGTGGTTGCAGATCACTACAAATTGCATCGTTTCTGTGCTTAAAGATAAGATATTTCAGTAAGAGAATATTAATTTAAATATCATTAGACAAGAAGTTCGTCAATTTCGCTTAACCTTTGCACATCTTACAAATATATGTATTATTAATTTGTTCATCAGTATATGATCAATCACTCTGTATACCCATTCCTATATCTACTCATTCCTCCATAAATTCATCTGTCTATAACTTTGTATGAAAAAAATGGGTATGTTGCTTCTGCTGCTATTGTTGACGATGTTGATGCTTAGCACTAGGTCATTCATGATTGATCAGGCATATAATTGAAACTGGCCATAAAATAAAAAACACTTGATATCTTTGCCTAATACATTTCGAATTAGCCTTAAATAAGTAATCTATTTTAGAACTTGTTGGGAATATTTTAATAGAAACATGTCAGCTATTAATTAATATTTAGCTGATTGAACGAGCCACAATGACTACGTAAATCCTCTCCTCCTTGCTTTATGGATGTGCACACATTTCTGTGTTCTTTTATCAATATATTTTTGTCTACGTGTACGTGTGTAATTTTATTATTCTTATTGCGTCTAATAACATTTCTATTACAGCTAGCCGCAGAGCAGTCCGGCCATTTACAGACGGGTAAAACTAATCTATGTTTAATGGTATATAAATATCTGTTTGACGTTAGTTAGTAAGATAGTTGTTTAAAAGCATTGTTCGTATAATATGGCTGACAATTATCTGCTGATTATGTCTTCTCAAGAGACACATAGATAACTCGGTACATGTCAGTGTAGAACATCAATTAATGGCATTCAAGTGATTCAGTTTGTCCTACCAAGAAATATAAATCAATGGTTTGTCACCATATAACCATATAATTTCTTTAATTAATCAAATCTCGTATAATTTCTCCTGCTTTTATACATACATGTCATGTGTACACGCACACTGAGAAATATATATATATATATACATACATATGTATGTACGTATGTATGTCTATATATATATAATGTGTGTGTTATATATATACAAATGAACATATATATCTACTTACGCATGTATATATACACATATATATATATATATATATACATATACATATATATATATATATATATATATATACATGTATGTAAATACATTTATATATGTAATTATATATATATATATATATATATATATATATTGATATATACATATATAAGTGCGTGTATATTTACGTATATATATATACACATAATATATATACATATATAAATATATATTTATGGATACAGACACGCAGGCGCAGGAGTGGCGATGTAGTGAGTCGCTTGCAATCCAACCACATGGTTCCAGGTTCAGTCCCACTGCGTGGCACCTCGGACGAGTGTCTTCTACTATAGTATCGGGCTAACCAAATCCTTGTGAGTGGATTTCGGAGATGGAAACTGAGAGAAGCCTGTCGTATAAATGCATATATATATATATGATGTGTGGTTAATTTATAGAAAGAAGTAGAATAAAACTCATCAATTTAGTTAATAACGGCCATCATATACAGGTATTACCTTCATATCTTTGGAAATTTACGCCTGTAAACTACTAGCAAAATATGAAGAATCAACATTAGAAATCTTTTTTGGAAACCTCCAAATTAAAGGACGAATCGACATTTAACCATTTTACACCTATATATATATATATATATATATATATATATATATATATATATATATATATATATATATATATATATATATATATATATATGTATGTATGTATGTATGTATTTGTGTGTCTGTCTTTGTCCCCCCTCCAACCATCACTTGAAAACCGATGTTGCTGTATGTACATCCCCATAGCTTATTAGTTCGGCAAAAGACCGATAGAATAACTACTAGGCTTACAAAGAATAAGTTCTGAGGTCGATTTATTCGGTTAAAGGTGATGTTCCAGCATGGCCGCAGTCAAGTAACTGTAACAAGTAAAAGAACAAAAGAATAAAAGAAGATAGATAGATAGATAGATAGATAGATAGATAGATAGATAGAGAGATAGATAGATGAAAAATAGGCAAACAAAACCGTACACAACCATGTCTTTATGCGTGTATGTGCCTATGTATATATGTCTGAATACATGTATATTTGTATGTAATGCATATCTGTACTGTATGGTTTTATGTGATATGTGTATGCATGTGTGTACGCATATCTTGAAACCTGTCACTAATAAACTTTTTTTTTTTTTTCAGTTAAACCAGTTCCAGGCATATTTTTGAATATGTGCATATATGAAGCTATATATATATATATATATATATATATATATATATATATATATATATATATATATATATATATATATATATATATATATATATATATATATATATATATATATATATATATATATATATATATATATATATATATATATATATATAGATAGATACACTGGCAGTCATGAAATGAGTGTAGAAGATTTTTTAAGACAGAACTGATGCATGACTCTTGTTGATGCATATGTCAGTATGCCACATGTCTGTACGCAACTGTGTACATATGTTCATTCCACGAACAATGGATATACACATACGTTCGCAAGTTGTTTCTTTTTATACAAATATGTAGTTATATAGCACAGAGCACCTATGATTCTAGTTGAAAATGAAAATTTAAAGACTGAAGCTTTAAGTTCCACACCAATTTAGCATAATAGAATAAGGACTAGACTTACAAAGAATAAGTTGTTGGGTCGATTTGTTCGACTAAAGGCGATGCTACAGCATGGCCGCAATCAAATGACTGAAACAAGTAAAAAAATAAACTATGTATATACACGTGTACCTGATGGATTTCTACACAGTTTCCTTCTACTAAATTCACTCACGAGACGTTTGTTAACTCGGAGCTATTGTAGAAGTGATTTGCCCGATGTAATGCGCGTTCGGACCGAACCGTAAAGCACGTGATTACAAAGTGAAAAACGAACTACTTTTAACCATACAGCCATGCCTGCTCCAGTTTTAGCATTGTCTTGTCTCAAGGAAGTATCATATCTTGCCAACATTTTCGTATAGCTGCTGTAGATCTGGGTGATGTATTTCCTAATTGTAAGGCTCAATTAACATTTTCAATCGAAGCGTATAAGACAGAAGGTATTTTTATTTCTTTTATTAATCAGGTACATTGTTGTTATCTCCTGTTCTTGAAAAACGAAGACGTTTTCCCAGGTGAGATTTGATGTATTTAGTACAGACCCAGAGAGAAGCTAATTTTGTTCTGAATATAGTTTCCATTTTCTAGCTTGCAGTATATATATGCAAAAGGATAATTCCTTTTGCTATCATGAGTTTTTCTCCTCTAATTTTCTAATCAAGTAGGTTAATTCAACTACCATTGGTTTACATAAATAACTATACACTATGCTATTAGATGCAAATGCGAAGTAATTTATTTGTAGCTTTCAATATGTTTTTGTGTCTATGGAGAATCATTATGCCAATGTTATTAACACACACACTGGTTCAATTTCATTCCTTTATTAGCCAATTGGTTACTAACTAATCGATTTGTCAGTTGGATATTTAACCAACTGACTAATGATAAAGGAGTAGGTAAAAAGGTAAGTTTACGTTTTCGAGTCATACCGATTCATAAGGACCGGTTTCCCGGTTTCATGGCGTATATATTCCCTACATGGACGGGACATCAGTCCGTCACCGGATGACTCATTTTGCTCAAAAACACAACGCGTCGCCCGGTCCAAGAATCGAAACCACAATCTTACGATCATGAGTTCAGTATCCTAACCAGCTAGCCATACATCTTAAAAACAAAGAAGTGGAATTGAGCCAGTGCATGTGTAATTAATATTGATATAATGACTCTCCCTAGACACAACACAATTGGTTTCAACACACGATTTCACATAAAGAATTTTGCAAACCAAATACAAAAACTGAGTACAATAAGCCCTTTCTAGATGTTATTTCCACATCCTAATACGTACGTAATACATTCATTACTTCTAATAGTGTTCAGTGCGGATTGTCTAAATATTACGACATTCCTCCACTTTCATCCCCTCCCTCTCATATAGATCGTGTTAATTTTACTCTACTACTATTAACGTGAAACTTACTCGTGGCTCTGAATATCTTCGTAGTTTCTATATCCAAAACACAGGTTTCTTCAAATGCACTCCCACTGCTAAATCACTATGGGATGTAGTCATAATTTATCCTTTCTACAGCAGACACAAGGTCTGGAATTTTGGGAAAAGTGAGCGAATGTGTCAATTACGTCGATACCAGTGCACAATTGGTACTTTGCTAATCGATTGCAAAACGATGAAACCTTACAGCTGTTTCTGGGGTAACCCAAGTGGTTGGTTAGCATGTCCGTGCACCGGGTATTCCGTCACAGAGACAAGGTATGAATACTTTTGACGGTAAAAATTTAATGCAAATAAAAATTGTATTACTTTCTGACTCACCGTTGTAGTTTTCTCCAAGTGTCGAAACTCACTTTAAAATAATGGTGGCCTGATGTTAAAATCTTGAAAGACTAAAACGAATTAATAAAAATTTTGTTCTCATTTTGTTTTCATTTGCTGTCTGAATTTAATACAATTAAATTTAAAATTTAAGGCCAATAAAATTATATTGCAGACGATGTAAACACGTTTGTTAAATTTAGTTCTACTTAATGAGATTTTCATATTTTGGGAAAATTTAAGAGAGCAGAATTATTTTTACTAATCTGCATGTCATTATATCTGAAATTAAAGTAAAAGTTTAGAAAATTTTTTTATTATTTTAACAAGACATAAATGGTTTCTAATGATAGTGGTTATGAGCGGTTGTTGTTGTTGTTGTTGGTTAATTCCAAGTCAGCCATTTCCTGCGCTGAATGTTGAAAGAACTTTTCTAACTTAGAAGCCGGACTTTATGCCGAAGAAAATGATAGAGTAGAAAGTAAATACCAGCATATACTGCATAATTTGATAGTGACTAAAGGACAGTGGTCCTGTACGTAAAGTACTCACGTGTCTTCCCATCCAAGAACGCGTTCGTATCCTAAGAACTAGCAGTACTTCAGGAAATTCCACGGTTATTTTGAAAACTTAAAATGGTTGGAAGTTTATAGAAAACCAGGAACGTTATATTTACACACATGTACATACTGGCAAACATAAATATATACATACATACATATATGCAGAACATTTTGGTATACGTGTAGCGAACTTTTAAATAACCGTTATTTTTAATATGCTAAAAATACGTTCACCAAACGCAGGAAGAAGGAGAATCAGAGAAAATATAAATACGCAGTCACGTCACAAACCATGCCACGTTTCGGATTATTTTTTCTCTCCCTTTCTCCATCTCCATATCAATTTATCTCTCTGTCTCTCGCTCTCAACTTTCTGCTCTTCCTCTTGCATGTTTACTTTCATTCCCACTCTTACTCAACTTCTCACCCACTTATTTTTTTCTTTTTTAATCCACTGACATGTTTTCTTTCGATACATACTTGAGTGTATGTTTGTGTATGTGCCCGCGTGTGTGTGTGCGTGTTCGTTGCTTCGCTCTTCTCCCTCAATTCAAGCTAGCTTTATATGTCACCTTTCAGTGAGGTTCCAGTATAAACGCTAACACCGCCGCCATCGCCAACATTTACTATTGTAATCTCTTTACTCTAACCGTTACCTTTTCTCCCTCTTTCTCCCTCTTTACCTCTCTTTCTCTCTCTCCTTCTCTCTACCTTACTCCATCATCTACAACACTATCGCCGCCGTCACCACTCCCTACCGTCGCCTCTGTTACCACAACTACCACAACTACCCACTGTTTCTTTGTGTGTGTTTTTTTTTTAATTTTGCTGCTTTAGTTACTTCCTCCAATGTGACGGAAAAGGTAGGTAGCTATTTACAATATTGCATTAGCATACAGGTGTGCCTAAAAGGTCTGATTCCTATCCTCAACTCAATGTCACAGCCTCTATCTGCCACTCAACCTGTTAGAAATAGAAGCCAAATTTGTCTTAGATTACAACACCACCGAAGACATGTAGAACGAAGTGTCTTTGGATAGCCTGCACATTGGAAGGGAAAAAGGCGGTATTTTCGAGATTGAAATATAATTAATCATAGGTGTTCTCGGTTACAACTCACCCTATGCTAACGGTACGAAGAACAGAGCAATAACTTAAGTCACTGAGAATGCATTGAATATTGTTTCATGCCCAGCAAGAAACGAAAACGAAGAACAGTTTCGTTTGATCTCAAATGTGTTCCTAATTATCTGAAGAAATCAGAAGAAATATTTCTCTCAGTATTAACCAATGCGTTAATATTTTTCTTTAATCTCTTAATATGTGATCAGTATTTCAATGCACTTAATACAACTAAGTATTGTGAGCATTAAAATATGAGCGGTGGGCGGGGTTACGTTGCTACATGTGTGTGTGCGCGTGTGTGTGTGTGTGCGCGCGTGTGTGTGTGTGCGCGTGCGTAAAACAATATATTATTGTAGCAGTGAAGGTGCGTGGCGTAGTGCTTCAGGTGTTCAGCTCATGGTCATTAGGATGTGGGTTCGATAACAGGCGGCGTGTGATGTCCTTCAGTAAGCCACTTTATTTCACGCTGGTCCACTCCACTCAGCTCTCAAAAATCGCTAGTACCTGTATTTCAAAGGGCC
>NC_142950.1:29348504-29353504 GCF_046866305.1 Octopus bimaculoides | reverse complement strand
ATGCCTAGATACACGCATTTTAATGTTTGTTTAGTTAAATACTTGATTTCCGACAGCAGCCTAAAGCTATGTTTAACGTAAGAGACCGGTCACCGTAAGTGCTTCTTAAGCTGATCCGCTATATTTGTCAACTGGTTATTTCATCGGACATAAAGCTGAATAAAATATCTCCTGCTGTTTCTGGATATCCACTTATAGCTAAAGTGTTTTCTTATCAAACTTTTTTGTCTTTTCTCTCGGCCCTCTTACTGCATATCTGTCATTTTCCAACGACTCAGTACGCTGGCTTAACGACAATTCTGTTATACTGTATATTTATCTCAATTTATTAATTTGTATTTCAACATCTATATCAACTTTCCTACGTGATTTATCATGATTTACAGAAAGAATTATCAGTTTGATTGTTTATTTGAACGCTGAAATCAAGTATTTAGTATCAGAAATAAATGAATGCCTACTCAATACGTCATAACATTTAGCTCAATGTTAAATATTGTGTTCACTTAAACGATAACAAAACACAAAGGTATACACAAATGGTGGCCATAAAATGAATATCGTGTGTGAACAGGCGACAGAATCGATTATCTTTATAAAAATAACTTGAAATTTTTGTTCCAAGAACTAATGAGCTGCAAATATAAATATTCAATCTCAGTTACATTGGTTCATCGTCATCTTCATAATCCTCATCATCATCATCATCATCATCATCATCATCATCATCTCCATCGTCTTCTTTCGACAACAACTCTGTTTCGTTCCACCTAAGATGACGGACGCATTACAACTTGTTCCATTATAAGTCTTCCTCAATACATTTTCTATCGGTATAGTCTCCCCCTCTCTTGAGGTCTAAAGTGGCATTAGCAAAATCATTTTTGTTGTTGAAGGTATAAGTTATAGTTAGGCTACATTTTTTCATTATGACTTGAGAGCGCCAGACCATCGCCCTTAACAAGAGCCGAACTATGTTGATTTTCTATTAAAGGTCTACAATAAATATTCCAATGCCGAAAGTAAACTCTCAATGGGTACTCTCAATGTACTCTCAATGGGTACTCAGAACAGTGAGTCATACTGCTTTACAACTAGCAGAAATAATTGTAAGGTTGAAAATGTTGCAATAAAGATGTCAGTGACTGGTATAAATTGACTCCCGAAATCTAGGAGGGGAAAATTAAATTATGAAAGGGTAAAAATGCATGACAGCAAAGTGAATGAATCTACAGGCTGTTTGATACTGAAGAGACAGCCGATGAGGGCACCGTGGCAGTTCTATTGCAATCAGCCCTGTGGAACTTCTGATATCAGAGTTGAGTTGTTTGTAGCGAGGGTATTGATAATGTCATTCACGCAATTACAAAAGTTTATCAACTTGAAATGCATACATACATATATATATAGGCGTAGGAGTGGCTGTGTGGTAAGTAGCTTGCTTACCAACCACATGGTCCCGGGTTCAGTCCCACTGCGTGGCATCTTGGGCAAGTGTCTTCTACTATAGCCTCGGGCCGACCAATGCCTTGTGAGTGGATTTGGTAGACGGAAACTGAAAGAAGCCTGTCGTATATATGTATATATATGTGTTTGTATGTCTGTGTTTGTCCCCCCAACATCGCTTGACAACCGATGCTGGTGTGTTTATGTCCCCGTAACTTAGCGGTTCGGCAAAAGAGACCGATAGCATAAGTACTAGGCTTCCAAAGAATAAGTCCTGGGGTCGATTTGCTCGACTAAAGGCGGTGCTCCAGCATGGCCACAGTCAAAAGACTGAAACAAGTAAAAGAGTAAAAGAGTATATATATATATATATACACACACGTACGTGCGTGCGTGCGCGCCTACATACATACATACATACATACATACACACACACACACACACATACACACAAGCACATACATGCATACATACATACAAACATACATACATACACACATACATACATATAAACACACGTACGAACGTGCGTGCATGCGTGAGTACATACATACACACACAAACGCATACAAACAAGCCCATACATACATACATACATACATACATACATACATACATACATACATTCATACATACAAACATACATATATTGGCGGCACAATTTCCAAGTTTTGTAGTCTCAGGAGGTGTGTCTACATCTTCTGACTACGGAGAAAACAGAGAGGAGAATATAAAGATGGCTTCTAACTGAAAATATTTGGGATAACTCATTGGTCAACACAAGTCACATGGATGCTTTGATAAATTGGAGTTACCAGATAATTTTAAACATGTTTCCAGATGGTATAGATTATACCATTAACCGTACAATGATGTCAAGTAGTCGACGACTAGATAGAGTTGAGTTTTGTTATTAAATCTTATAACGCCAACTGTATTGAAGGTAACATGTGTTGAGTGTTACTTTCTGTTGTCCTTTTACATATACATATATAATGTAAGATCAATAAATATGAAATTAGAACAAGACAGAGAGAAAAAAGTTTGACAAATATGGTATTAGCTTTATGCATGCGTAGTTGAAAGGATTGAGAAATGTTTTAACATTTTAGATATTACTCTCTCTAACAAAAAGTAAAAGAGAAGCGCATAAAAGCATAAAAGTGGAAAAGAAACACATTGAGTGTATAAAAAAGAAAAAGATAGGTAAAAATTTTCAAAGTTAAAAATTCAGGAAAGAAGGAATGGAGGCTGGTGGTGAAGATTTATTAACGAAGTGGGAATACTATTCTGCAGAGTGATTTAAAGTAGTAGGAAGAAAAAGCACTTTTGTAGATGCCTATGTCACAGTGTTTCGGTTTCTGGAATTGGGAATAAGAAAAAACACTGGAGACATGAGGGTTGGAGGGGGAAAATGTATATGTATAGATGTCGGCAAGAATGGAATGGTAGTATGGTGCTGTTAGTTAGCGGTTTTCTGGGAGGACATTGACGCGCTTGTAACAGTCAAGTAGGTGGGAAAATCATGTATATTACAGTGTACAGGCAATTGTGTGTAACTAAAGCTATCCATGAAGTACTTTAACACAACATGTGCAATGTATGAGATATAATTTCCATGTAAATGTCCACCAGCTTGTAAGAGTGGGAAGAAGAAGAAGAAGAAGAAGAAGAAGAAGAAGAAGAAGAAGAAGAAGAAGAAGAAGAAGAAGAAGAAGAAGAAGAAGAAGAAGAAGAAGGAGGAGGAGGAGACAGGAGTAGTATTACCCCGTAGTAAAGGCTGTCCGTGAAATCCTGCTTTAATGATCAAGTGGCCTCACAGTGACCTGTTGTGGTTGTAGTAGCAGTAGTAATAGGAACTGTTCTAAATAAATTCTTGCGTAGCGACTGTTCTAAATATGTCTATCGTTTTTTTTTAATATTTCTTCCTGTAGTAGTGTCGTCTGTGGCGGAAGCATTCAAATAAGGTTTATATTTTGTGATAAAATATGATTCTTTGCTGATTATAGGTTGCATTATCCCTAAAATTATAGAGGGGAAAAATTCTAAAGTTGGGCTGTTTATTATTGGCGCAAATGTCGATGTGTTCTCTTAACGCTATTTTTCTGTATTCCCGTATTTTAATCCGGTATCTCTCTTCGGTTATCCTCTGGCGTAGTCTGATTTTAGTCTGACTTAAGAATGTTTCCCCTCTACAATACAACCTATAATCAGCGCATTAGTAAAGAATCATATTTTAGTGCAAAATATAAACTTCTTTTGAATGCTTCCACCACAGATGGAACTACTACTGTGTTCTTGGAATAATATCCACGGAAATATTCAAAATGATATATTTCAGAACAGCCATTACCCACAATTTTATTCAGAATATTTCCTACTGCTACTACAATAACATCAGTTAATTGTGAGGCCATTTGACCATTAAAGCAGATTCCACGGCTAATACCACTCCTGTCTTTTTCTTCTTCTTCTTCTACTTTTTCCCTTCTTTTTTTTTTGTCACTTTTCTTCTTCGCCTTCTCCTTATTCGGCTGCTGCTGCTTAACCCATCAAACTTCAGAACCAAATATATTTTTGGTCCCCAAAAATTTTTTTTCAGATCTGCCACTACCTACCTAACGAACATTCACAAAGGAGAAAAGAGAGGGAGAGACAGAAAAAAGGAAGATTTCCTACCTCTTTGAAGTTTATGTTTTCAAAACATTCCACTTAATCGTTTTACTTCCTAATTAATATCCACCTTTGTTTTACTTTTAATTGAAAAGTCGAAAGACAGGAACCGGTACTAACCATTACAAAATGTATTTCATGATAAAATTACTTTAGCATTTTTCTACTCTGTCTTATTTTCCTTTGATATATATATATATATATATATATATATATATATATATATATATGTGTGTGTGTGTGTGTGTGTGTGTGTGTGTGTGTGTGTGTGTGTGTGTGTGTGTGTGTATGTGTGAACACACACACACACACACATCTAACAAATTAAATAAAATAAAGTGAGACAGTGTTAAATACTTTATATTTTAAATTTCATGTCTAGCGTTGGTGAATTTCACTTTTTGTCTGAACGTCACACAAATTATAAGATTTAGTGAGTTTAACAACATTTCGTTTTATTCAACTTAATTTATTGAATAAATCTTTTACATATATGCAAATAAGCTGAGGAAACGAACACAATCACCATTGATTTACTATTATTATTATTATGTATGTATAATGTTTCGTCCAGCTAAGCCATTGTGGGACTGACTCGTCGAGGCTGACAGGCATCTTCTAACACAGCCGAACGACAATAAAGGCGTACAGCTTCATATTTGTTCACCAGGTGTACATGACCTGAAGATGTCATGCTTAAACCTCAGAACCCTCATATACAAGACTGACATCCTCAGGCCTTATCGACATTCTGTTCTTGTTGCACATGAACTCTCCATACTGAACATCGATGTCACTGCCTTCAGTGAAGTCTGTTTTGCATATGAAGGCAGCCTTTAAGAATATGGCCAGGCTACACACTCTATTGATCCGACAGGTC
>NC_142950.1:29331004-29336004 GCF_046866305.1 Octopus bimaculoides | reverse complement strand
TTTTAACTGTAATTAGTATGTAATTGGATAGTTAACACTCACGCTCATAATACGTAGGCATTTGAATTAATATTTTACACTCCAGTCATCCTCTCATACGGAATTTCGTCTATCTTTTCGTCTAACTCTAGCTCTGATGAGATTTATATATAAGGGAATTGTTTATATGTAAAAAAATGTAATAAATCATTGGCCTTTTGAATTTTAATGATTGTTTATGCTATATTATATTCATGGTATATTATGTTATACTATAATATGAATAAATTATTGGATTGTCAATTGTATCCTACTATTTAATTTTATCTTTGTAATTTGATAGAAAGATATATATATATATATATAATAATTTTCCCAGAGGAAAATTTAAAAGTTTAAAAACCTTATGATATATATATATATATATATATATATATATATATATATATATATATATATATATATATATATATATATATATATATATATATATATATATATATATGTATATATATATATGTATATATATATATATATATATATATATATATATATATATATATATATATATATATATATATATATATATATAATCATAAATATACAGGGATTACCATTGAGTTGCTTCTCCAACATACTGAAAATTTAGAAATAGCAGTCAAAGAACTACTGATTCTAAACTACAAATTTTTCTCTAAACGGATGGCGATATTTATGGCACACATAGAACAAAAAACTGGAGGGAAAAGCATAAACAAAACAAAATATCGCCATCCGTTTAGAGAAAAATTTGTAGTTTAGAATCAGTAGTTCTTTGACTGCTATTTCTAAATTTTCAGTATGTTGGAGAAGCAACTCAATGCTAATCCCTGTATATTTATGATGATAAATGGTTTTACCGATAAAGGTTTTTTCATACTGAACTACTTGGCAAAATTGTTAATTATTAATTCTATTATTAATTGACGATTCCCTGCCCTTATTCTTGTATATTATATATATATGTATATATATATATATATAGAGAGAGAGAGAGAGAGGGAGAGCTTTCCACGCAGTTTCCATCTACGAGATTCACTTCAAACGCATTTGTCTGCCTGGGGCTACAGCAGAAGACAAGTAGTGAAGATGCCGGACAGTGGGACTGAACGCAAAACTAGTTCGCTTGAAATCATTAACCTTAACCTCACACCATACCACCAAATATTTATTTTGTTTTTATTCAAAACTTTTGTTGCTTGTATTCTTAGTTTTCTAGCTTGCAGTGTTTCGATGCTACCGTCAGCCATGATGATGAGAAATCTAAGCGAAACATAATAATACTAAGAGCAAATGTCACAGTGGAATAAGTTGATTTCGGAAAAGCCTCGACAATATTTTATGACGATATATATGATATGTATGGGCGGTTTTATGGAATTGGTGAAAATGAAACCTATATATGCGAAACCTATAAATAAGCTTATATAAACATTTTCGTATATTAATAAAAGCAGAGCATAGACAGATAGATAGATAGACAGACAGACAGATAGATAGATAGATAGATAGATAGATAGATAGATAGATAGATAGATAGATAGATAGATAGATAGATAGATAAACGCACGAAGACAGACATACAAACAGACAGATAGTTAGATATTGATATAGATGCATAATATTGACGTCACGAAAATTATGCACACACACACATACATGCGCATGCACATGCACATGCATACACATATAGGATATAGGTAAATCCAGAAGTACGTATATACATAAGCACATATACATACACACGCAAACACAAATACTGAAACACACAGATACACACACGTACACATACACACACATAAATGCCTACACGAACATACGCATTCGCAAATATAGAAGCCGAGACATATACACAATAAAATTCCACAGCGATTCTTGAATAAATAGTGCGCTGGTATGACGATTCTCTGAATATTTGCTTAGAATACATATCAAGTGACACATTTTAATATATCGACACGGACACATCTACATAAATATATACATACATACATACATACACACATATATCTACATGTGCATGTGTATGTATGTATGTATGTATGTATGTATGTATGTATGCAACCTACTTGTTTGCTATCCAGTAATATGTCTGTCAAGTAGATTGGGCTATCCCATTGAGGCGCCCTCTATAACTGAAATGCAAGTATTAATACGCACACACTCACTCATACACACACATACACACAAACATATGTATATGTGTGTGTGCATATATATATATATATATATATATATATATATATATATATATATATATATATATATATATATATATATACATATATAAAAAGAAAAGGGAGATATATATGTGCTCCAGCATAACCACAGCCGCATAGCTTGAAAAAGTAAATAAAAATTAAGGGGGAGATAACTAGTAAGGTAACATGGCGAATTACAATTTTCGCACTTTTATAAATTCATAATTAGTCGACGCCGTGCCAACCACTGAATTTCGTCTCGTGATTCGGCTAATTGGGTGATATTCCAAGATTGATTCACGGTTGACGATTCGAATTTCAGGGACAATAAATTGTGGGTCCGTTGGTCTTTCACGTACCATCCTGATCAATTGCAAAGTAAATAATATCTTTATGTCACTTTATTAGTTATCTCCCCCTTAATTTTTATTTACTTCTTTAACTTATCCCTAACTGAACAATTACCAAAGTGTGTGTGTGTGTGTGTGTGTGTGTGTGTGTGTGTGTGTGTGTGTGTGTGTGTGTGTGTGTGTGTTTGCTTGTGTGTGTCTTTTGTCTGGCATATTGAACATGTGCATATACATAGATGCTTCCTAGAAGCAATAATCTCTAACAAATCATATATAAGTACATACATTCATATACATATATATGCATATATGTACATGTATATGTGTGTGTGTGCTTTTGTTTATGTCTGTGTGACTGTGTCTTTATGTGTTTACATATATGTATATATATGCCCGTATTTCCTAATTCCATTGTCTTCTTTAATGTGTTCCATCCCACACATACAAAAGACAGGTTTCAGCACAAGTTCTGCTAACCACAGTTTTACCTCTGACAAGGTATTATTCAATCAGAGTCTCTTGAAGAAACATGTCATCATTTACAGCTACGCGAACCGATTTGTCGAGTGGTTCATTAAATCCTTTGAACACAGACACAATGCATTTCTATAAATAGGTTAAATACAACTTAGTATTACAAAAACCTATAAAGATGATCAATACACCTTCAGTTTCTCTCCCTCTCTGTCGCGCTCTTTCTCTCTCTTTCTCTCTCTACGAGTCTTCCTCTCTAGCTTTCTTTCTTACTATTACTCAAACATGCAGAGACACAAATGCGTACAGAGACGCAGCTATATATATTTACAAAGTATTAATACAAATGCTAGACAAACAGCGGATATTCTAACATTTTAGTAGACCCAACTGTCGAACAATATAAAAACAAATGCCACCTATGCAGATATAACATAAACTACAGCTAGGACAATACTTTGCAGCATATTCATAAAACGAACATTAACCAAAACATCATATTTTCTACAAAAAGCCTCCCAGCAAATCACAAGCGCAAACTCGTAAACATGGCAGCATCTCCAAACACTCAATATGATCTCTATTTGGTTTTGTTTGGGTTTTTTTTTTTTACATTTTTCAGTCATTAGACTGTGGCCATGCTGGGGCACTGCTTTCAAGGGTTTTAATTAAGCAAATGAACTTCAGTATTCATGCTTGTTGTTGTTTTAATTTGTTGTTTTTTTTGTCTCCATCTTATTCTATCGATATTTTATGCTGAACTGCTAAATTATAGAACTACATTGACGTAGACACACCAAAATTGGTTGTCATGTGGTGAAGGGAAAAACAGAAACCGTAGCTGGGAGTAAACGTCTAAGTGTTTGAGGGCAGGTGTCCTCCAGAGGACCATCATAGTTTCCCCTTCTTTACTTTTGAAAGTTCTAAGGATCCATCCGTTAAGCCTGCATATTATTGTCCGCTTAGAAAGATACATCATTACTCATGTAAATGCCCAGGTGGCGCATTGATGTTGTTTCAGAGATTAATATCCTTCCTGGGCCAATGTATCCTGCCTGCATTTCATTCAGCTTCGTGTACTTGTAGCACAGGTCTTGGAATGTTTCATCATTAAACTGCCTGTTATTGTTCCTAGCTCACTTGTATATTGCATCAAACCCTGTTGCATGTGGTTAATAAATGTAAGGTTCTGTATCCTCTGAGAAACTTGCGTATCGGCTGGATAACTAGCACGGGTGGCTATCTGGACAGCTGATGGTGTGGCTGAGAAGCCGTTATGAATAGCAGTGACCCAAATACAGTGCCTTGTAGAACACCGCTCACTATTGTGCCACTTAGCGGTTTCCACTAGCCACCGGCCCCTGAATTCTGTCTTTTAAAAAAGTTGTGTAACCCCTCTCCAAGCTGTCCGACCATGCCGACGTCACGCATCTTGTAACATATCGCACCATATATATATATATATATATATATATATATATATATATATATATATACAGTGAGAGGTCGGAGAGAGACACTGCCGTTTCTTTCTCTTTCTCCCTCTCTCTCCCTCTCTCTCTCTCTCTCTCTCTCTTTATCCCTTTGTCATCTTATTAAATAATAACAAGTTTTGTCGACACCGACCAACACCAGTCTTATCGGATTTTGTTTTTTATTTGATTGTATAAAAAATGTATAAATGTTGGGCATACGAGGGAAGATAACCAGGTGTAAAACCTCAATATCTTAGATTCGTTAAATATATCGAATATAGGCTTCAGATCACTATTCCACTCGTTACTCGGAGGAACAATATGGTGAGTTATGGCCGAATAATACAACCGTAATGACACGATTTATTCTACACTCTACTCATGTTGGCTATTTTCGTGTTGTCAGCAGGGATCCATATATATATATATATATATATATATATATATATATATATATATATATCATGCATTAGTCTGATATG
>NC_142950.1:29278504-29321004 GCF_046866305.1 Octopus bimaculoides | reverse complement strand
GCTTGTGTTACATGGTTAAAGTATATATTTAAATTATGTCAGAAAAATGTTATAAATTTTTTTTGGTATATAAACATTGTATTTGGAGAAAAATTTTATAACATTTTTCTGACATAATTTAAATATATACTTTAACCATGTAACACAAGCCTTCTGTAGTTTTTTCACTCTTATTATCTTTTATACATCCAACCACGTGCTTTCACATACCAACTTTCTCACCTATATATATATATATATATATATATATATATATATATATATATATATATATATATATATATATATAATGTGTGTTTGTGTGTATGTGTTTGTGTGTGCATGTACATTTGTGTGTGTATGTACATTTCTAATCAACTGCAAATATCGACGGAATTTTCCTAATTTGTGTTCAAACTTACTGCTATCAGTATTATGTTGTGTCAAGCCATCAAGCCATATAACGTATCTATAGACCACTTCGAATCATCATGCACTGCATTGAAAATCAGTGCCGGAAAATCTTCCAAGATCCGACACAACTCAACCATAGTAGAAATATTGGCTTGAATTTCAAATTATGGTACAGAGGGGAGAGGATAAATCGATTACACTGAATCCAGTGTTGAACTCGTACTTATTTTATCTACCAGGAAAGGATGAAAAGGAAGGTCGACCCCAACAGAATTTAAACTCAGAACGTAAAGACGGATGAAATGTTGCTAAGCATTTTGCCTGAGATGCTAATGTTCATGACAGCTCGCTACATTAGCTGTAACAGAAATATTACATAACTGTAATCTTGTCAAAAAGTTCCAGATTTCATTAAACATAATTATTTTGCTTTAATTACCTCCCACCAATACTAAACTTAGTACCTGGTCTGCAATTTTTATCTCCATGATGTGAACATAACATGTATTGGGTCAGATTCGTCTACGTAGTGTAAATAAATGTTTACTCCGTACACACATGCATGTTTCTGTTATTCGCCTCGATGATTCGCCATCTATAGTACCAGTTTTAAATAAAAACTTATCTTAAACAGAATGGAAAAGAACCAATTTAATTTAATCTCAATTTTGCAAAATGGCAACTATATGAATTATTTTTCATACACACATGCACAAAAGTGCATGCATTTATGCACATGCACATACATTTTATACACACAAACACACACTCGCATGTGTACACAAACAAGCTCTCATGCATGTATGTGTGCGTGCATTTATGTATGTATATATGTATGGATGGATGGATGGATTGAGAGACCTCAAATTTCGTGACTTTGATTTTAATGTCTCTGATTTGTAAAAAGATTTATTTTATCAGTCAACATTTAGTATCTTGTACACTCTTTATTTCATATTGCACACTCGTGAATATTCAAATACATACACACACCCATACATGTATACATGCATGCATACTTACATACACACATACACACATACAAACAAACATATGCATACATACATGAATAGTATATAATCATATATATATACATATATAACTGCATTGTGTATATATAATATATTCATATATTACACGTTCATGCACAAAGATACATATATTCATATACATATATAAATATATATGTATATATATATATATATATATATATGTATATATATATATATATATATATATATATATATATATATATATACACACACATATATATTAATATATATATGTATGTATGTATGTACATATACATATACACATATACATATACATACAGGCATACGTGGCGTACTTTCCTTAAATCATAAAATCATTGTTCATATTTTGTCCGTGTAGACAGATTTTTGTCTGACTTCATTTATATTTTGTATGATGATAACATTTGTTTTCTATAATTTCCTTTTCCCACGCTATTTCTTTAATTAAAACACGTTCACGAATATGAAAGGTATGTAAACTTCATATTATTTAAAATTTTTCTTCACTTTACTAAAATATGATTTTTTTTTTTTTCAATTTTTATTTATTTTTTCCCCATCAAGCTTTAGAATGATTCACTTTCTCAGACATGACACAAATCTTTCTGATAATATAACAAAAATATCGAAGTCGTGCAGAAATAAACCATTTTTTAAATTGAATATATATATATACGTTTATATGTGAGAAAAGGTAAGTTCACTAAGAACAATTCAAACTGTTTGGGGGATCCAAAAAGAGAGGAAAGGTGATTTCTAATAAGGATTCACATTTATATATATATATATATATATATATATATATATATATATATATATATATATAGAGAGAGAGAGAGAGAGAGAGAGAGAGAGAGGGGGGGAGAGAGAGAAAAGGATAAAGAGAACAATGGCAAAGTTAGAAATATATTTTATGGCTAGAGTCTTACAGCTGTTTCAGGGAAAATCTAATGTATCCCCTCATCGGAGACAGAAATAGTAGAGGAATCGATTATTATATCTATAAGCGGAGAGTTATAGTAGGAAGTGAGGGTGAGTGTGATGCGCTGAAAAAAATAAAGAAAAAAACAGTACTTGGAGTGTTGCTTCATTCCAGTAGTAAGTATCCATGTAAATAAATCCTTGTGGGAATTTTGCGGAGATAATTGTTGTAGCAAAGGCTTATATATATATAAAGGAATACAAAAACATGGGACAAGAACGCAAAACATCCAGACAGAAGATACAATAAGGGACAAGAAAAACAAGGACGGGTCATTCGGAGTCTTCTTTCTTCAGTCGAGTTCCAGAATCGAACTAACTACTTCATGATTGTGAGCCCGACGTTCTAACCACTGGCCTATGCCCCTTCACACACACACGTTGTTAGGTTTGTGGATTTTGGAGAGGAAGTAAATATATATATATATATATATATATATATATATATATATATATATATATATATATATATATATATATATATTAACTTCCTTTTATATATATATATATATTGTTTATATATATATACAAACTATATATGTATAATATATATAGTTTTTATATATATATATATATATATATATATACACACGAGGTCTCATCAATACGTATCCGGACTGTTGCCCGTAGAATGAAACCGCTTGGCAAGTTGAAGTAATTGCTCAATCCCTACTTAAAACGTAGGATTTGACACTAAAATTATCTCAAACCACCTGGAATGCAACTCGTATATAATTGATAATCCGTGCTATAATGGTACTGTACTTATAAATTTCTACTTTATAAAACTTGTTCTCTTATGTGAATTTCATGAAGTTTCTTATAATTACATTTCCATAACTAACTAACAAGACTTACTTTCGGCAACTTTGAAGACAATGCAGCGCAATTTTTAACTGCCCGCAATTTTTAGACTGGCATTTCAAGACGCCAAAAGCCAATTGCACTAAGTATACGTCGATTAATCATATAAGATATAAATCTATATCTATATTTACTCTTACATTTCCAAGTGCCGTAAACCAACGACACTAAATATACGAAAATTAAGCATATGCGATTCAACACCTTAACCGTCTTTATAATTATCGCAGCAAATTGTACTTGGTAGTACTACCTCTAGGATAACGAGAACTCAATACTGGATAACAGAGCGGTAAGAATTGTATCTTTCAAATTGTGCTATTTGAAGCTTTGCACTCGTTTCATTTCGGTTGGAAATCTTCGAAGTGATGAAATATTTGGAACGTGGGAATGTTATGTAAAGATCAGTGATGGAGTGTATAGATTAATGAGTTTTGTTAATCAGGATAAGGGTTTATTTACTTTTATCACATTCGTATTTTTGCTGAAGCTATTTAGTTTTTATATTTAGTAAGAGGAATTTGATGGTATTATTGTGTTTTTTTTTTAATGTTTGAATGAATGTGCATATTTGCACGTGTGCTTGTGAATGTGTATGTTTCTGCGTGTGCATGTGCGGCCGTGTGAATGTATGTGTGGGTGGGTTTGTGTGTGTGCGTGTGTTTGCATGTTTATTGATTCGGCAGGTGTGTGCTAAATTGCAATTAAATTCTAAAAGATTTTTATTGTTAGAAATCATGTTTGAAATAAATTCTTAAAGGTGTGGTCATTCTCTTGGCGAATGCTTGTGTGCGTGTTGCGAGTTCTCTTAGGCAAATTACAAATGAGAAATATATCTCACTTTCAATAATAAAATACAAAATAATAGAAAAAGGAAATTAAAGTGACTTTAGCTGTGATGTCAAACAATGACAATTAGCTGACGAATTTAAGGTAAAGGTTAGCAAGGTGTGAATATATATCGATGGCAGTGTTGTATGTGAGGGAATAGGAAATGGTAGGAAAATCTTCAGAATTCCAGGTGCCTGATTCTACCAAATCTATACACATTCAACACACACTCTGACACCAACACCTCCACCAACCCTTGTAAATGATACTTCAACTCGAGTCAATTGATCCTAACCTTAACTTCTACAGCAAACTTTCACCCTTTGACTTCGCTCCTAGGTATTCTTTCAGTTCGTTTGCTGTTATTCATTTTATCCGTTTAAATTAGATTTTTTTTTTCCTAATTTACCATTCCCTAAGCATGCAAACACGCGTACGCTCCCTTAAATTATTTCAAACCCGAGTTTACAAAAACAAAATCGTTTAGAATTTGCTTCCAGTTCACCACACACCTGCCAAATCCACAAATACACAGACACATAGCAGAAACACGCACTCACACGCAATAAAAATAACGTATTTAAATGATCAAGCTTTCTATTGCTAATATAAAACCAACAAAAACTAAGCTAACAATAAAGGAACTGGCTCCAATTAGAAAAACCATCCTCGTTCAACACACTACCTATCAAACATTTTATACCAATTCCACAATTCTTCTCTTACTCTCTGATTTATTAGCTCGACGATTCCCAGTTGAGATTTATACATTCGTCACTGTGATGCAATGAGGCATTGAATTAGCCCATAATATATGCGTGTGTATGTGCGCGTGCGTGCGTATATATATATATAATCTTATCCCTACAACCCACACAAAACAAGAAATTAAAATATCATCATTTCTAAAAATAGATTTAACATCAATTCTAAAAATAGCCAAACACCTACTGCTGCCGTCCAAAGGAATTGGTATAAAAGACAGAAAACCAGCCAACTTATTACAGTCTGTTAAAGTCTGTCATACCGGCCATGACGAAGGGAAATAGCCCTGAAACTCGAGTCGCCTTTATATATATATATTTATATTTATATATTTATATATTTGATCCTTTATATTGAACACTCAATATTTCATCTACATTCAATACTTTCTTTCATGGTGCCATCCATTTTTATGTTATTTTATTTTATATTGTATATTGTATATCATATTATATATTGTATATTCCATATTCTATACCCCACATTAGTTCTGCAGGAATATAAATAAAACATAAAAAACAGACAGTGTTGGAACTCTTTTAAGCAAAATAATATATATATATATATATATATATATATATACATATATATATATATATATATATATATATATATATATATATATATATATATATATATATATATATATATATATATATATATATATATATATGTCAGTTCCGATTTCTTTGGCATATTTCTCGAACTTGGTTGTTAATGCTTCGAGCGCCTCTACAATTACAGGAATGACAAACACTGTCTTCATCATAGTCCACATTCTTGTCATTTCGTCTTTTAGTAGTCTGTACTTTTCGATTTTTTCTAAGCCTTTGTCATTTATGCGTGCATCTCGAGGTATAGCAATATCTATGATCTTGGTTTCCGTTTTTTTCCTTTATCTACCACAACAATATCTGGTCTCCGAGCCTCGATTAGAGAGTCACATCGGTGACTCTTTCTGGTTCATGCTCATACGATTCCCGTGCTCTGCTCAGGCCGTACTTTTCACTTAGCCTCCAATGGACGAACGTAACCATGTTGTCGTGCCTCCTTTTGTAGAGTTTTTGGGCCAGCTTGCTACACTCATTCACAATATGTGAGATTGGTTCGTTTCTGCTGCCATACATCCTACAAAAGGCCGATTCGCTACTATTTGGAACTTGGTGTAATTAGTTCTCAGAGATTGTTCTTGGGCGCTGCATATCAATGTCTCAATACATCTTTCAGATCACTTTTTCTTAGTCAATCTTGTCTTTTCTTTCGATTTCTCTGAGGCTTTGCCCATGTAGTGGTTTCATGTTCCAGTTGTTTACTCTTTTTTCTTCATCTTGCTTCTTAAATGTTTGTGGCTACATCACATTTTCGGTAAGAATTATATTATTAATTCTAACAGCGGCAAGCAAGGATTCACTCTTGCTTAGAGTACACTCAATTCAAGAGGCCAAAATATATCTAACATTCTAACTCACCGCTCCAAGAATGATTTTCGTCTGCCTCCGATTTATATTGTTTTTTTAACATAGCACGTCCATAAGAGATACTATCACTGAAAGAATACTGCAGTAAGTTTGTCTGTCATGATTACTTATATTAAACATAATGCATGAATGGTTATTTTAATCAAATACTGTTTCTATTGTATATAATGGATACATACATGTGAGTGTGTATTTGTGTTTGTTTTGTGTATATATATATATATATATATATATATATATATATATATATATATATATATATATATATATATATATATATAATATATATATATATATATATATATATATATATATATATATATATATATATATATATATATATGCATGTCTATATATATAAATATGCATATATCTATTTATACATACAAACACACACACGCATACAAATATATATATGTATAAACATAAGTATATATAAAAACACACACACATACATACATACATACATACATACATACATACATACATACATATATGTATACACACATATACATACATATGCATATAAGTATACACACACATACACACATATATATAAATGAAAATGCATTAAATACTAAAAAACGTATTTAATACATTTTTCATTTATTGAGTAACTGAACGCCACGCACCCCGACTTTTGTTAACTATAAGTTATATATATATATATATATATATATATATATATATATATATATATATATATATATATATATATATATATATATATATATATATATATATATATATATATATATACAAGAATAAGGGCAGGGAATCGTCAATTAATAATAGAATTAATAATTAACAATTTTTTTAGAGACACTTTCAAATTTATCAGAATATTTGGGCTGAAGATTGGAATAGTGAAATTTTCATTCACTTAACCATGAAACGATTCGTATCCAATTAACTAAAGACTTGTTTTGTTTACGCTTTTCCCTCCGTTTTTTTTTTGTTCTATGTGTGCCATAAATATCGCCATCCGTTTTAGAGAAAAATTTGTAGTTTAGAATCAGTAGTTCTTTGACTGCTATTTCTAAATTTTCAGTATGTTGGAGAAGCAACTCAATTGCTAATCCCTGTATATTTATGATGATAAATGGTTATATATATATATATATATATATATATATATATATATATATATATATAAATGGAGAGAGAGAGAGAGAGAGAGAGAGAGAGAGAGAGAGAGAATAAGAAATTTTAGTGAAGATAATCCTTGTATTTATTGTACAACTGATTTTTATGCCCGTTTTTGGACTTAATGAGTAATAAAATTTTTAGTAGAAGATAAAAATTTCAGTTGTCAGTAATTTACATCCAAATAAATGAAATCATGCTTCTAGTGATTAATAAGACGGGATTGCACGGAAAACGTTGTTCCATTCATGTACTTTTAGGATCAATAAACACATGTATATATATTAAAATTATTCAATATATACATCCACTCACATTCACACGTATGCATATACAATTACATCTGTGCGTGTCTGTGTGGGCGTGTGTGCGCGCGTGCGTGTGCGCGTGTGTGCGTGTGTGTGTGTGCGCGCGTGCGTGAGTGTGTGCGTGCGTGCGTGTGTGTGTGTGTTATGAAGGCGATACACACGAAAGGGAGACGCCGCACGGGAATGCTAACGATTAAAGCAATAGCATATTACTTTCCATCTCCCGTTCCAGCATTACAATCTCTTCTTTCTCTTCTTGTCTTCATTTTTATCTGATGCGGATTAAGGTTTGAAGATTTCTGAGAACAGAGTGATTTATTCCGTTCTGTTTACAGACACAAAAATGGTTTCTTTAATGTTGTACCACTGTAGAATTGTTCAATATCACTAATGGTAAATCCTTGGTAATCGTTCGGTATTTCTTTATAAGTGCAAACGTTTTGATTTGCTTTTATTATGCAGTCTTTACTTATGGATTACTTTACTGCTTGGTGGTTAGGAGATGGTGTACAACATTCAAATGTTATATGTATGAGAACATACATAGATATAACCAGACCCATTCCCCACTTTTTTTAGGAGGAAGTAGCCACAGCAAGATACATACCAGGCTTTCCATTCATTTCCCAGCTCAAAGGGGCGACCCCCGTTCTATGCTCGGGTCAAGGCATAGAACGCAAACCCCAATATCAGCATATGCTGGTTTACCCCCGCCGCATCATCCTGGTTCCGTATCCCTTTGAGCAACATCAGAGATTCACTCATCCGTCCACAAACACTCTCCAGGTTTTCCTATCATTTATAAACTCTCTATCTCTCTCTCTCTCTCTCTCTCTCTCTCTCTCTCCCTCCAACACCTCTAACTACCAAGAACGCACGTAAAAGAAACAGTAAGGACCCCTTCGGTCATGAATGACCATGGGATTGCACCTCGAAAGTTACCCTTCGTGGCACAAGTCCGGGCAAGGTCGTCTTTACGGAAGACCTACAGTCGCCTATGCATGCCAGCCTCCCCTCTCCATGCCACCGATTTTATCCAAAGGATGGGTAAAGACCAATACAGCTTCGCACCAGTGATGTTGCAACTCATTTCTACAGCTGTGTGAACTGGAGCAATATGAAAAGTAAAGCGTCTTGCTCAAGAATACAACACGCAGCCCCGACCAGGAATCGAACTCACTACCTCATGATTGTGAGTCTGACGCTCGAGATGCATGTATGCACGTAAGTATGTATGTGTTTAAGTGTTTGTACTCTTGTTATATATATTGTTTTTTTCTTTTTTTTCTTTTTACTTGTTTCAGGTATTAGACTGCGGTCATACTGGGGCACCACCTTGAAGAAATTGTAGTCGAATGTATCGACATCCGCAGTTTTTTTTAAAGCGTGGTACCTATTCTATTGGTCTCGTTTGCCGGACCACTAAGTTAGGCGAACGGAAACACACTAACACTGGTTGTCAGGCGATCGGTGTGTGTTGGGGGGGGGGACAAGCAGAAGCACAAAGACACACACACATAGATATATATATACATGTATACGACCGTTTCCATCTACCAAATCCACTCATCAAGGTTTGGTCGGCCTGGGGCTATAGTAGAAGCCATTTGTACAAGATGTTACGCAGTCGGACTGGACCCAGAACCATGTAGTTGGGAAACAATCTTCTTACAACACAGCCAAGCCATATTCAACACACACACACACACACATATATATATACATATATATATATATATATATATATATATATATATATATATATATATATATATGTATGTATGTATGTATGTATGTATGTATGCATGCATGCATGCATGCATGCATGCATGTATGCATGCATGTATGTATGTATGTACGTATGTAAGTGTGGAGGCGCAATGGCCCAGTGGTTAGGGCAGCGGACTCGCGGTCATAGGATCGCGGTTTCGACTCCCAGACCGGGCGTTGTGAGTGTTTATTGAGAGAAAACACCGAAAGAACCACGAGGCTCCGGCAGGGGATGAAGTTAAAACAGGAAAAATTGGGGTGATGTAACAGTGGAAACCGCGTGTAAATATCATACACACAAACGTACACGTAAACGTACGCACACACATACGCACACGGGCGCGCACGTACACACACGCGCGCGCACTATACACACACGCGCACGCACACACACACATTAAGAAGTTCGTTTGTCATATACAACTGGATAGTGATCATGGGAAATAACTCCTATAGTTTTATAGAGTTACATCCCTTGTCAATTTTCTAGCCCCACAACAATATCCTACTTTTCGTTCGCTTTATTTTCATTTCGTATTGGCTTTACTGCTACGATTCCGTTTAATTTTTTTTTTCTTTTTTTTTTTTGCGGCGGACTGGAGGCTCCCACAATTCTTTCACACATCATTAAGGAAGCTTTTGTTAATGTAACAACGAATGAAAACTCAGAACTCTATTTATTTGTCAGTCATATATCCTCACCAGAAGGTCAACTAAAAGCTCTTTTTTCGCGCAGGCATCAAATTTCAATCGTACATCAATATATATATATATATATATATATATATATATATATATATATATATATATATATATATATATATATATAAATATATATATATATATATATATATATATATATATATATATATATATATATATATATACGTCGGGCTTCTTTCAGTTTCACCTCTACCAAATCCATTCATAAGGTTTTGGTCGACCCGGGGTAAGAGAAAAAGAAAGTTGTCGAAGATGCTACGCAATGGGATTGAAACCTGAACTATGTATCTGGGAAGCAAACTTCTTACCACACATACAATACCACATGTATGGTTAGTAAGCTTGTTACCGTACCACATGTGTATGCGCCGACCATATGTCTAACATTGTGTCATAATATAAAATAGAAATATCTTTATGTGCCGCTAGCAGTGTGAAGAAATAAGCAAGATCATAAATGGGTGGGCGAATCGATCTGGTTTTCAATTTCGAACCTCCGTCAATTTTACATTAACAATTTGTGACATGATATTTCTCGAGGTGATATTTCTCGTAAAGTCATTATCCATTAGTTATTCGGTGATGTTTATCTAAAGACAGATTATAAAAGAAATCGATTCATAAATTCGTGTTAATTTATTCTCAAAACTAAGGCAACGAGCTGGCAGAATCGTTACTATGCCGGACAAAGTGCTTAGCGGCATTTGGTCCGTTTTACAGTCTTGAGTTTTGAGCCTTGAGGTCGACTGTGCCTTTCATCCTTTCTGGGTCGATAAAAAAGGTTCCATTTGAACACTCTGGTCGATATAATCGACTGACACCCTAGGCTTGTGACAAAATAAGTACTAGTAGAACACTACCCCGAAATTGCTGGCCTCGTGCCAAAATTTGAAACCCATTATAAATTGTTCCATACGATTATATTTGCATTCATGTTGGAAAAAATATGTTATTTGTTGACTGGGTCATGTCATTCTTTATCGAACAGGTGTATTACTAAAAAAGATACAAGCCACGACCATCCCATCTGCTTTTCAGATATGTATCCGCGGCCATATCATCCAATGAACCTTTTTATATATATATATAAGAGGATAGGCCATCAATTTACAGAAATTTGGTTGCTATTTTTAGCAATTTCGGCTGCTGCGTAAAGACCTTAATTTTCGCTAGAAGACGTCCCTCTTTACTTCGTGGGGGTTTTTTTATTATGTAAGTGAAACTTATTCTCATATTCCGTTGGTGAAAGACCTTCTTGCTACTCTACAATGCTGGCTTCTTTGTAATAGAGAAATAATTCCTTGAATTGGGTCAAGGACTAAAGAATCGAGAGGTCATCACTGGTGCCATTGTACACGTGGGATATAAAGAGGACGTCAGCATTGGAACAAAGACTATTACTACTGCTGCTACTGCTAATACTACAACTACTACTATTATCACTACTACTACTACTACTACTACTACTACTGCCACCAGTACTATTACTACTACAACTACTACTATTACTACTACGACGACGACTACTACTACGACTACTACTACTACTACGACTACTATTACAACTACTACTGCTGTTACTGCCACTACTCGTACTACTGCCACCACCAGCTATACTATTACTACTACTAACACTACTACTACTATCAAAGTAATGACACCAATGAATGCTGAACACTAAAAGATTTTTGCTTTTCTTTGATGATTTTTCTCTTTGGGAAATGATGGAAGGGCATTCATTATTTTATATCTGACAGATTTGTACGACAAAGATGAGCTTTGAAAGTTGTTGAGTTTGTACATTAACTCTTTGGGAATTGACCTCCACCAAAATAATGGGTTGATAATCTTTCACCAAACGAACGAACAACGTCCAGCTCAGAGGTTGTCAAACTGACGAGTGATCGAAGACATATTAAACTTTATCAGATGAGCTTCTTTAGAATTTGACATTATCATTTTTAAAACGAGAAAGGCGACTTAAAGAAATTCTGTTGTTATTTCTATCAAGGCGTTCGACGTTGTAAAAACTACTTTGTTACCAAGAACATCGGTAGGTTGAGGGTTTCCGTGATTTAAACATCACAAATATAGTTTCCATTAGTTACGCAATGTGTTCAAATATCGCAAAAAAATTCTAGAGGTTCAACAACGTGGAATCAGAGACAGCAACGGAACTTCGAATGAACCCCAAGAAAGAGCATGTCAAATAATGATGGATATCCAACCGGAAAATATGTACGCCATGCAGAATAATACACACACACACACACACGCACATATGTATATATATATATATATATATATATATATATATACCTATAAACACAGACAGACAGACAGACAGACAGACAGACAGACAGACAGACAGACAGATAGATAGATAGATAGATAGGTATACATACATATAAATGTGCGGTTCAGCACATTATTCGTACATTCCCCATTTCATACCCATTTTCTTGGAATATATTACTATCCAAATTTGTAGTGCAAAACAGTTCATAATTACTAAAATGTATATACATATAACAACCAGCCATATGTGTGTGTGTGTACGTGTATGTGTGTACGTGCGTGTGTGTGCGTGTGTGTATGAGTGCGTGTGTCTGTATGTGTGTGTGTCTGTGAATACGCGTTTATGAGTGCATATTAAAATTTTAATTTCTATGAATTTAATTTAATTAAAAGTAGGACATTTATCATGCATGTCAACTGATGTGATTTAGATTTAACACACATGTGTGACTCTAAATCGGGTTGATATATGGGGTGTGTCTGGGTTATACAATCAGAAAAAAAGCCATGTGATCTGTATCACCCAGGAATTCTTAAAACTTCTCATGGAAACAACACTCGAGAGGGTTTTCTGCTTAACATTATTATGATGTCTTCACACACACACACGCGCGCGCACACACACACACGCACTCACACACACACACACAAACACACACACACACACACACACACACGTATATATATATATATATATATATATATATATATATATATATATATATATATATATATATACGACATGGAGCTATATACTTCGCTATATATATATATATATATATAGTGAGAATTTACAAAAATAAAAGACGAAGGCGGATGTGTAAACAACAGACGGATGTATTAGTTTAACGCTCGGGAAGTGAGAAAGTCTTTTACGTTTCGAGCCTACGCTCTTCGACAGAAAGGAACACAGAAATAAACAGGGAGAGAAAATAGAAAAATTTTTAACGGCTAGCGATCTATCATACAAATAGCTAGATAGATAGATAGACACAAAATACATACTTGTTTATGCATTTGTTTTTGTGTGTATAAGTAAATACTTTCTCGTCAAATTATATTTACTTATTGTCTCCTAGCGCTAATGTCTTTGTTAGCAATATATTTTGTTAACGTCCCTATCCTGGTTATTTATTCATAGAACGTGCCTGATAAGATGAAATACGTTCCAATGAAACTATTATTATCAATGTACAAAGAGTGATAAAACATCATAAGTTCAATACCCATTCATAGGCTTTCTTAGTCGCAACGATACAGTATGCAGTAATAAATAATGTGCTGTTACGAAAGACAGAAACCACCAAAATAGAATAACATTTGGAGGGAGCGAAACATTAATGCGTATTATAGAGGCTTGACGTAGCAAAGCAAGATAAGCTAAAGGATATCAGATAACCCTTCCAGAAAAATAATACATAAATATGGCGTATGAGAATTAATAGAACATAAACAATTACGAAACACGACTGGAAACACTTGAATGTTTAAAAGAAAGAAAAGATTTATCTGCCTTAAATAATAGATTTAAAATGTACGGCGTTACAATAAAATGGGTCTCTTAAAACAACATCATTGAAAGCTATCTGCTATAATTTGTATAGGGAGATAGGTATTAACAATGTAGCAATAGATAACGTTTGTATCCACTAAAAACAAATTAGAAACAGTTTGGAAGCCCACGTTTTGGAAAGGGAGTTAAGTATAATATAAAAACATAAAGAGTGAAAAGACAATATACCAACAAATGACATTGAAAATCCCAGAATATTCTTTTCTCCTCAAGGCGGCAAAGTGGCAGAAACGTTAGCATGCCGGGCGAAATGCTTAGCGGTATTCGTCTGTTTTTACATTCAGAGTTCAAATTCCGCCGAGGTCAGCTTTGCTTTTCATCCTTTCAGGGTCGATAAAATAAGTACCAGCTGTGAACTGGGTCGATCTAATCGAGTGTTCCCTTTCCCCAAAATGTTGGGCCTTGTGCCTAGAGTAGAAAATAATATTCTTTTCTCCTCATTTTGGCACAAGGCCTGAAATTTCGAGGGGTGGGGAAGTCGATTGCTTCAACCCTAGTGCTCAACTGGTACTTATTTTATCAACCCCGAAAGAATGAAGAGCAGAGTCGTTCTCAGTTGAATTTGAACTCAGAACATAAAGACGGACGAAATACCGCGAAGTAGTCTCTCCGACATGCTAACGATTCTACCAGTTCGCCGCCTTAATACATCCCGAAAAATACTGAGAACTGCTTTAAGCAGCTTCGGAAACTTCAAAAGTTCAGTTATTGACAACATTGAAAACTGTTAAAGGTTATTGGCTGGTTAACTTTTCTATCGGACAACGACCTGCTTTGGCAACCTACTAAAAGGGTAAAGAGAGCTTCCAGTGACGAATGACCATGGGATTACACCTAGAAAGTATTAAAAAATAATATCCACAACTCCTAATATATGGATAACAAATATTGCCTGCTTTGTGCCTCTCGCTGAGCATCCGCAAATCTAATTAGAGATAATTATACGATGAGAAATATACAACGGCTGCTCAGCATCATATTACTATATTTATTATGGCAATTGCGAGCGACAACACTGGATATGTTTTAGTCTTAGTAAGTTTCCTTAGCGAAGCAAAAATTTCACTGTACTTGCAGAAGTGGGGATTGCAAATTCATAAATAGATATACAATATCGCACAATTGTGTGCGTAAAACTGGCACACAATAAATCACTGACGTTGATTAATATTTGCATGCTTCTTTCATTAAGTATGCTAATACTAGTACAATGAAAGTTTTGTAAACGGAATGATGCGCAACGGAGTATTTAATCTCAGTGATTTAATGTATGTTTTGTTTGTCAATATTAATGTTTCGTTCGCGACTTATCGACCGCACTTATTATATAACTGTATTATGACACTACTTTATTTAAAAATACTCCTTTTCTTTCTCTTGCTTTCTCTTTCTAACTCTTTCTCTCCCTCTCTTTCTCTCCCTGCCTTCCTCTTTTTCTCTCTCTCTCTCTCGCTCTCTGTGGATACAGGAGTGGTTAGTAACTTCAGTCGCTTCATCAGGGTGTGACGATCCCCGTCTGACACGAGGCCCGGATTCAGCTTGTTACGGTTGTCAGTACTTATCCAAGATTACTGGGTTTCCAGCTATTGATAAATAAGCTTACTGCCTTCTGAGAGACAAAAGACATGGAGTAAAGTTTATTTAAGGCGGTTCAGTGTTCGATTTAACACTCATTTGGCAACTTCTGCCGCCAAACTGGCGTCATAGCCAACGTTATAAACTAGCGAAGCTAAGAGAGGATTCTAGCGACACGGCAGTGAAGGCTTGCGCTCTGGAGATGAAACTTGAATGGCACTGTGAAATGCAACAGCAGCATGAAGAGGTTTCTCTCCTCGTTTTGGGTAGCAGCTCAAACTCTTACTGTGTAATGGGGCAAAACTCTATTGTCTCTATATGCATTGACTGGTGTTAAAACGCGCACACATACACACACAGAGATGTGTGTGTGTGTGTGTGTGTGTGCGTGTGTTTGAGTGAAATATTAATAAATAATGAGAGAACGCCAAAAGTACTTTAGTTAAATGGTTGCTTGAAAGCAATACCAGAGAAAATATAATTATATCCTTATTGTGGTTTGATATTTGTCCTAGAGGAACACAGTTATAATCGCAGCTAAATGCTGATAGTATAAGATTTCATACTAAACATACAAAAAAACAAAGAAATGTTCAGAAACGAGATTTTAGACGGGAAATTTGTTTTAAATGAATTTGAAAAGAAATATGCTAGAAAAATTTGAAAATGAATGTGTATATTTTTAACGTATCGTCTCTGCTTTCAGGAAGCAGTCATGGTTGTGTGGCAAAGAAGTTAGCTTCGCAGCTTCGTACTTTGGGGCTCAATTTTGCTACGTGGAACTTTGTGGCAGTGATTTCTACCATGTTTTTTGGTAGACCAAATTTTTATTTCTTTACTGTCCACAAGGGGCTAAACATAGAGGGGACAAGCAAGGACAGACAAAGGGGTTAAGTCGATTAAATTGACCCCAATGCGTAACTGGTACTTATTTAATCAACCCCGAAAAGATGAAAGGCAAAGTCGACCTCGGCGAAATTTGAACTCAGAACGTAGCGGCAGACGAAATACCGTTAGGCATTTCGCCCGGCGTGCTAACGCCTCTGCCAGCTCGCCGCAAATTCTTGTGAGTGAAATTATGCAGCCAGAAACACATTAGAAGTTCATTTGATCAACTGTGCCAGTTATGTGATGATAGGCTTTAATCTTCAGCACGGTTTAACATCACCACCTTAATCTGGAGTACCTTTTGTAGCAGTGCCCACAGTTCCAAGCATTCTTATCAGATTTCTGATTTGTGGATAACTTTCTTCCTTCTTTTTCACCACTCCCAGAGGCCCTGGAAGAAAGTATCATGGGCGATGCCTTTATAAACTAAAAGATACACTTTCACATGTGTAAATCACTGCCACAAAGTAACCCGCAGCAGAACTGAATCCCAAGGTACGAAGTTACGAAGCTAATTTTTATTTGCAACGCAACGATGCCTGCTTCCTGAAAGCATACATGGTTCGTAAAAATATAGAAACTTATTTATTTTCGAGTTTTTCAAACGTGTACATATGTATATATATATATACATATATATATAATATGATATAATATAATATAATATAATATAATATAATATAATATTATATATATATATATATATATATATATATATATATATATATATATATATATATATATATATATATATATATATATATATATATATATATATATATATATATATATATATATATATATATAGACTAACTGTTATTCTGTCGGTTGCGACGACGAGTGTTTAAGCTGATCCGATCGACGGAACAGCCTGCTGGAGAAATTAAAGTGCATGTAGCTGAGCACTCCACAGATACGTGTACCGTACCCTTAGCGTACTACACAGAGTGTAACAATATATACACGCCGGTTTTCTTTCAGTTTTTGTCTACCACTCACAAGGCTTTTGTGGGCCCGAGACTATATAGTAAAGACACCTGCGCAAGGTGCCATGCAGTGGAACTGAAACCGGAACAATGTGCTTGGAAAGCACACACAGTCACACCTCTACTTTCAAAAAATGAATTGTGACGGGAAGTAAGCTTAGCTTTGGTTGAATATCATTAAGAGATGTTTGGGTGACACCAGAAATACAATACGAAAAATACAGAGAAAAACGACAAATCTTAATTGCAAGTTATACACTTTAGCATTTCAGATAAGAGACCTCTTGGTGACAATATTGTTACACGCAATGGATAAAATTTCGTTGGCATGTAATGGTTTCGATAAAACTATTTTTCTTTATCAGCCATCCCTTGAAACACTTCGTGTAGCTCTTAAAATACTGACATATGGTGAAACTTTGAAAAACGTATCTACTTTCAATTACCTTGGCAGCATGTTAAACAGAGCTACAAATCTTAGAGAAGTAAGAATTCAGAATTCCATAGATATCTTTTGAGAAATTGTAAATTTGACTATGGTCTAAGCAATTTCTATTCATCTTTATATTTATGTGTGTGTGTGCGTGTGTGTGTGTGTGTGTGTGTGTGTGTGTGTGTGTGTGTGTGTGTGTGTGTGTGTGTGAGGATGGATGGATTTATGTATGTATGTTCGTTTGTATGCATGAATGTATGTATGTATATATATATATATATATATATATATATATACATAACATTTGATCACTTGCTTTCTTTATTCAAAATTCGGACAGAACTTATGGGATGACCCGATAGAATAAATTACCATTCAAGTGGTGAGATCGATTTAATCGACTCATCCATCCCCTGAAATTTCTAGCCTTGTGCCTATGAGAAAATTTGTTGCTTTTGTCTTTGTTGTGGTTGTTATTGTTGTTTCTGTTGCTGTTGTTGATTTTGTTGTTGCTGCTACTACAGCTGCTGCTCTCTGAAAACAGTAACGTATTTTCTTCCAGGATTATCTTAAGAAAAATGCTTTTTGTGTGCTCTTTTTATCATGAATCATATTTTGAACATTTAAATGCTTACCCTATCTATTTGGATTAAAAAAAAAAATTCTGTTGACATTTTTATTGCACGGATTTTTTAAAAAACTATCTATATTGATTTGTTTATAAGTGATTCAATATGGTTTTCTCTGAAGTAGCAGAAGAAGATGCTAGTCATAAAGGTCATAGTGGTAAATATGCCCCATCCCACGACAAATTTTTGAAGTCACGATAAAGAATTAAAAAAAAGGAATAGCAAAAGCTGACAAAGAAACTGACACAGTTACAGAAACAATTTGACAAGAGATCTTGTAAACATAAATGAAATCAACAAAAGCTCATTGTTGGCTTCTGTTCTGTGCCAAAAGGAACATCGGAAAGTGATCAACTCCAGGTAAAGGAAGGAGTTAAGAAGTGGTATTCTATGAAAACGTGTCTCCGAAGCCGAAAAGATGACAGAATTCTGGTAGAAAGAACAACACAAATCTATACACAGTCTATATACGGCTAAAGAACAGCACAAATCCATACACAGCTAATGAACAACACAAATTTATTTACAGATAATGAACAACACAAGTCTATACACAGTTAATGACCAACACAAATCAATACAGAGCTAATGAATAACACAAATCTATTCACAGCTAATACATCAATTTCTCAATGATGTGGGTGGTTTCCTGTTTAACCAAATTAGAAGAAGACGGATATTTTTGTAAGAATCAGTTTGTAGGACTCTGGAGAGAAAACTGATCAAGAGTTGTTGGATGCTTTGATCTTACTAAGCTGGAGTCTCTGAGTGTGGATTACCCCTCCTGTACTCAGGGTGCGTGTGTGCCAAATATTCAACTTGTCTTTAATGTATTATATTTTCCGTGCACACCCTATTTATAGATACGTACGCAAGGGAAGAGAGAGAAAGTGTGGAGAGGAAATGTGTGTGTATGTGCGTGACTGAGTGAGTGAGACCCTGTGTGTATTTGTGTGTGTATGTGTGTGTGTGTGTCTGTTCTATTGCTGGTGAAAGTTAATAAGCTAGAAAAATTGTTGTCCATTTGATCCGTCTTTTACTGTTCGCGGCGAGATTCTATAATAAATATGGCCGACTTTTAAGAATGGCTCAAATGTCTAGTAAATTTAATTAATTTACAAATGGAATAGCGTTTAAAATCTTTGGGCATACCCAATAGTAATTGTGTGTATTCATACATACATACATGCATACATACATACATACATACATACATATAGATATGCCTCTGTGTATATGTCTGTGTATGTATGTATATATATTGTTGGCGTTTTATGCATGGCAATGTTTGCCGTGTTATTTTATTGGGTGTTGAATATACAGAGCATGTGTTGTGTGCCTTGTGTTATTTTATAGGGTGGTGATTGTGCAATGCATGTGTTACATGCATAGTGTGTACTGCATTATATAGTATTGAAATATACGTGTCTTGCGTAGGATGTGGTCTGTAGCTAGCAGATCTATTTTTGTACACGGTGTAACACTATAAATCTCTTCATATGGCTTGCTTGTTTTTGTTTAGATAGTTTTTTTTTATATCATACCTTGGTACACCAATTACTATTTCTAATATTTTTTTTATTTCTACTGTTCTTTTATTTCTGTTCTTTTTATTTTTTTCCTGCCCCACACAGAGTTTATCTTACTATCACGATCTGTTCAATGACGTTTTGCCCACCAACATTTAGGCAATACTTCATTCAGAAAGGATTGCGATTATATAAAGAGCAGTCATAAGACTGCACATATTTATTGTCATATCTTAGTTTATATATTAATAAAAAGGACTATTATTTAAATCTAATCATTTATTGCTTCTAGCGTTTAATTTCCTCTCAAATACCCTGATCAAATTTCACTGTCAACACTACTACAGCGTCAGATAAAAGGTGAATAAGATAGGAAACATTTTTTATCAGAGATCTTTGCATAATGTCTTATTGCTCTCTTTCTTTCTCTCTCTCTCTCTCTCTCTTTCTCAGCACCGCCCTCTGTATGCAGCTACATTTTGCTCTTACTCTCTTTTTCTGTCTATTCTTATGTATGCACATATACATATGTTTAAATCAACGTGTATTGATATAGATGTGTGTATATACATATACGTAAAATATATATATATGAATATATATGCTAAATAACATAACGGCAATCAGGTCTCAGACAGGTAAACACGGCTTCCGTTAGGAAATGAAAGAGAAATCACTGAAAAGATTGTGTATGGCAATGAAAGAACTCTGACGAACAAAAGCAAAAGAAAAAAAAAAGAACAAATTGACATTTTAACTAACAAGATAAACAAACGATCGATTAATTACCTGGATAAATATTTAAACAGTTGACTGATAATAAAGGAGTAGAATTGAACCAGTGCGTGTGTTAGTTAATAATACTGGCGTAATCACTCTTCCTAGACACAATAATATATCAGATTTAGAATAAGTATTGGATCAATTTGTCCTACTAAGCCTTTTCAAGAGTTTACTCCAGCATGACCGCAATCTAAGGATTGAAACATTTAAAAGATATACTGTGCCGTTTAAGTAAGTAAACTTTTTCCCTTCGTTTTCAACAAAATCGCTGAAATATAAGATAAAATGCTGCCTTTTGAGCATTAATATTTAATCCAGCTGTCGAGCATAATCCTTCTGAGATGAAATATTACCAGTGATACACGCATCTCCTTTCAAATTCGTGGGAAGAATAGTGGCTAGGAGGTGCTTCCACACGCTTTAATATAATGAGATAATGGTCTTATGAACATTCTACTTAAGTGCGATAACATTAAAGCTGTGTCAAAACATTGGAAAACGTGGCTCTTAATTTCGATCTTTTATCTTATCTTATACCTAGTTCCGTGCAGCCATGCTGAGGCACCGCCTTAAATTTCTAGTCGAATGAGTCAACCCTAGTACTTATTTTTTAAGCCTGGTACTTATTTTATCGAGCACTTTTGCCGAACCGCTACATTAAGGGGAACGCAAACACTGGTTGTCAAGTGGTGGAGGAGGGACAAATAAAGACATAAAGACACACACACATATACGATGAGCTTCTTTCAATTTCCGCCTACGAAATCCACTCAGAAGCCTTTGGTTGGCACGAAGCTATAGTAGAAAACACTTGCCCAAGGTGCCACGTAATGGGACTGAACCTGGAACCATGTGGTTGGGAAGCAAGCTTCTTACCGCACAGGCACGCCTGCACCTCGTTATCTTTGAATCAGGAATATTTTAGATGTACCTTAATTCAAAGGTGTGCAGAGTATTTTCAAATGAAACCTGTTCGTATTACTATTTATAATATCCTTCTATTGTAGCAGTAATAAAAATATCAATATCATAAACGCTACTCGTATCGAATAACGCTTAACAAGCCTCGATCTCATAACTAATTCACTAATTACATCATGAAAAAGTGTTTCTTGACGTATCGTTCCTTTTATGTGGTGAACTACTGCATAATAGTTTTTGTTTCCTTATGTACTTATAGTAGCTAGGGCATATCATATACTCGTGACGCATGAGGGTATTTTGTGGTATAGGTTCAAGAGTTGCTGTTTGTGGCTTTTAATTCAGATCCGGTTGTATGCTACAATGAGCAAGTACCTTTTCTCGTTACTATTACTGTCTTGATTTATCAACGTTAACAAGCTAGCTTCATCGGATATGTTGCACCCACAGGGGTTGCACTAGCAGCGAGCAGAGGTATGGTCCGGCAGCCGAGAACGCCGGAAGTTTCCACTGTCACAGGCTCGACCATTCATTTATTCCTTGATTGTGCCACAAGGCACTGAATTAATGAATGGTCGAGCCTGTGGCAGGCTCGATCATAAACCATAAATATCAGAGTAGATAGATGTTGTGAATTTAAGTTGTTATTGTGTAGCCCAGTGTTTCTTATAGGGAGGAGACAGTCCATCAACCACCCGCCGGAGTAGGCTGAGAGAATTGAAAATGGAGTGAATAAACTGTCGTTTTTATCAGAATTTTGATTTTGAAGATTTTAAACATGTTCAAAACCATGCCGAACAATGACGAATTATATGAACACAAACTCTATGTAGTAAACTGATTAATAAAGAGTGTGGGAAACAAAAAGATATCACCCGTCTTCCTTAATTGTCGCCATATCGACCGTGAGTAATTCTCCACATTAAGCACAGACTACATTTATTCCTCGGAGTTACAATTCAAGTCCATCCCTACCCATAAGGCTTTGACTACAGTTTTAACAGGGCCCTAAGCAAATCGATCTCACCAACCTAGAATAGTTGAGAAAATTCATGGACATTGTCTCGTTTCTGCTCTAGATAACTTTATAGCTTCAAATTTTTCCCAGTTGAAGGGCGAAAGGGCAAAGTTGACTTCGATAGAATTAGAACTCAGAAGGTACACGTAAAACACGGGAACAAATACCTTCATATACAACCTTGCAACACCCTCTTAGAAATGTCACAATTCACTTTAGACGTTTTTCTGCTACTTTTTTGCCTTTCTGATACAAAACAACACTATTTCACTTGCATTCTAGTTTGTTTTGGCATTTTTTTTGTTTATTTTGCTATGTATATTTATAATTTCTAAAAAGACCCTGGATAACATTTGAAACAAAAGAGTTGATAAAAATTAAATAAACGAATCGGGAAAGGTTAGATGTAAAGAAAATTAAATATGTAGACAAAAGTCCGTTCGTTGTATATAAAATCACTTTCCATTGCTGTAAATATCGGGAAGTATAAGTGATGAAAAAATAATATCTTTCCTGTATTAGTGTTAACTATAAACAAGACCCAGAAATATTTGGATTTCAATGATAATTGTGATAAACTGTGAAACATTAGAGACGACCCACTGTGTGTCTAGTATTTACAACATCCTCTGTGAAATATCGACAGCGTAGACTAGACTACTGTGACTCTTAGCAACTGACTTTACAGCAGCGTCAGATATATTGCAGGGATAAATTGAAAGACAAATGAAGCATTATGTGTTGGGCGAGTGTATATATGTAGATATGAAACTGTATGTATGTGAGTGTGTGTATACATATGCACGCGCTTGTGTGTATATTCTTTTATTCGTTTTTTTTTCTTTTACTTGTTTCAGTCATTTGACTGCAGCCATGTTGGAGCACCGCCTTTAGTCGAGCAAATCGACCCCAGAATTTATTCTTTGTAAACCTAGTATTTATTCTATCGGCCCCTTTTGCCGAACAACTAAGTTTCGTGAACGTAAGCACACCAACATCGGTTGTCAAGCGATGGTGGGAGGAGAAACCAAGACGCGCAAATATATACATACATATATATACATATATATATATACGACGGGCTTCTTTCAGTTTCCGTCTACCAAATCCACTCACAAGGCTTTGGTCGGCCCGAGGCTATAGTAGACGACACTTGTCCAAGGTGCTACGCATTGGGACTGAACCCGGAACCATGTGGTTGGGAAGCAAGCTTCTTACTACACAACCACACCTATGCCTATTAACACAGCCATGTCTGCACCTATATATATCGGCTATTAATGGCAACAGACGCTTATTCTATCGATCCTTCGCCGAACTGCTAAGTTACAGGGACTGAAATACACCTGCTCTGGTTGTCAAGCGGTAATGGGGTCAAACACAAACACACGCATATATGCGACAGGCTATAACAGATCCACTCACAAGGCTTTAGTCGGCCCGAAGCTATAGTAGAAAACACTTGCCCAAGGTGCCACGCAGTGGGACTGAACCTGCAACCATGAGGCTGGGAGGCAAAGTACTAACCACACATGCCTATGTTGAAAAATTATGTTTTCACATAAATATTTTCATGTAACAGTTTTATTGTAAAAATATTAGCATATATTTTTGTCGCTTTGCTTTTATTTTGTTTTTGATTTTTTTTCACAAGATAACTTTTACACCCAAAAAAAGATAAATTAAAATTTATTTTAAAAGTTTTCGTATGCGAAAAATTTTCCATATAAAAAAAGTTTTACTGAATAAAATTTTACTGCACGTTGTAACCAGGAGAGGTTCTGCAGAATATATACGAGTGCGTGTGTATGTTTGTATAAATATATATATATATATATATATATATATATATATATATATATATATATATATATATATATATATAGCTAGTTATATTTATGTAGACGTGTAAATAATAAACACATATATGATACATACCGAGACAGTCACACCTACATATTCATATGTATACATGCGTGCGTGCCTATATGTATTACATGTGTGTATGTATGTATGCATGCATGCATTTATGTATATTTGTATATATGTATATATATAAGTATGTATAACAGTAAACACATCTCAGCAGTAGGTACCCCCGATAAATTCCTCGCTAGTGTCCTTAAGGAATGCTAATATCAACTGGCATCTCCTTTAACTAATCTCTGGAGAAAAATTGTAAGACATAGTCTATATACCCTAACATTCTCTACCCCAATCTATCATCGCAGTTTAAAAAAAAAACGGGAATGTGTCGGTTTCAGTAAACCATCGCCTGATCTCACTTCTCATATGATGAAATGATTTTTGCGAATATGAGATAAAGAATAATTGATTTCCTGGAGAGCAAATCTCCCAAATTCCAACCACAGCGGCTTTCGATGTGCTGGAGACTGTTCAATAAAGCTTCTACGTCATTTTAGTATTTTAGAGATGTGAGAACAGAC
This sequence comes from Octopus bimaculoides, assembly GCF_046866305.1. Classification (NCBI taxonomy): domain Eukaryota; kingdom Metazoa; phylum Mollusca; class Cephalopoda; order Octopoda; family Octopodidae; genus Octopus; species Octopus bimaculoides. The sequence continues at coordinate 29,295,631 of NC_142950.1, read as the reverse complement.
CAAACTCAAATCTGATATATATCACGACTTTCACAAGGCTTTCGACACTCAGCTACTATACAGATTCTGCGATAAAATTACTGGAATGAATTAACCGTTTTCTACTGAGTAGAACCTATCATGTTATGATCGTTAAATTCACTGAGACTCAGCAAACGTCACCAGTGGCTCTACCAAGGTGCTGTGTCGGGTTTGCTTCTCTTGATTACGTATATGACATCACGAATATCATCTATATGTTGCAAAATTTTAAAATTCACAAACGGCTTCAACGTGTGGTTCAATGGACGAGAGAAAAGGATATTTTGTTAAAGGAGGGTAAAACTGATCTCATCCACTTTGATAAAATGTGTTCTCTCTATTTGGCAGTTTAAAGATTTCGAATAACAAATGCTACCTTACGTTAATTATCGGATAAAACAAGCTGCGTTCTTTTTATATTTTTATTTTTTTGAAGGATTTAATGAGTTTATTGTTCATGTTGCTCTGAAATTCTTACATTCTCTTGATTTCCTGTAATTCAGATCGCCTCGTATTGTTCCAGCAGACAATATGGAACAAGTATTATCCCGGAGGATGACGACGGAGTTGCGTTGGACCAGCCAGCCACTCTGACTCACATGGCTCCCACTTGAGGACAGCCATCTCCACCCCGAGAGCTGTAAGCAGGAATATGGTCAGCGGGTCAAGAGCACCGGAAGTCTCATCTGCCACAGGCTCGACTATAAACCTATCGGAGAGCAACCGATGCTTTGGCAGTTTGCTTTTCTCACCCTGACTAGCAGTGGAGTCTGGGCTGGTAGCTGAACACACCGAAATTGCCACTGGAGGTGTAACCGCATGTGGCAACCCTATGAGGGCCATGCGCCACAGAACAGCAAAATTGTCCAACATCAGGATTTTAATCATTCCCTCCGTCTAATCCTTTTGGCTTGGGCTGCATGTGTGTGTGTGTGTGTGTATGTGTGTGTGTGTAAGTTTTACTTATTTCAGCCGTAGTACTGTACAATGTCTGGGCACTGCCTTGTGGTGTTTAGTCGAACAAATAAACCCAAAGTAACAATATTTTAAAAGCTTGGTACTTTTTTTATGGATTTCTTATACCGAACCGCAAGGATTAAGGGACGTAAACAAGCCAGCACCGGCTGTTATTTATCATTAGTGCTTTTATTCCTATTGGCATTTTACGAATGGTGTGCGATATTGAGCAACTTTTCTTATATATACGTGTGAGGGATATCAGCTGGGGTTTTTTGTGGGGGGGGGGGTTCAAGAATGTGAGGAATTCAGGTATTTTTAAATATATTTGTTTGCTTGTTTGCTTGGTCAAAGAATGCTTGGGAGTTACCAGTTAAAATATTTGACCATGTTGTCTTGAATTTATATTGTGTGTGTGTGTGTGTGTTTGTTTGTTTGCAGTGAATGTTTGCCCGAAGGATAAGTTTTGTGTAGAGTTGGCTTTTGAAGCTGGTTTGATGACAAAAAAGTCAACTGTTTATTGATTTCAGTGTATTGAAAGAAATGTTAGGAATTTATTGAAGAATGAAACCAAACAAAATTAAACGACCTTTGGTTGGTTGTTTTTTATAAGTCAAATTGTTTCAAAAACCATCCCACCCCAAGAACTCATTTAACCATTATTTTAACATTTCTCTCTCTCTCTCTCTCTCTCTCTCTCTCTCTCTCTCTCTCTCTCTCTCTCTCTCTCTCCCTCTTTCCCTTTCTCTCTCCCTCCCTCTTTCTTTCTTTCTTTCTTTCTCTTTTTGGCTCGGTGCTTAGACTCTGAGCCGTCGGCCTCACAATGACGAGGTAGTGTTCGATTCCTGAACTGGGATGTGTGTTGTGTTCTTGAGCAAAACACTTTATTTTACGTTGTTTCAAATTTACCCTTACACCGACTTCAAACCTCATCGAACTAAAAGCAGGCTTTGAAAATTTTAGTCATCATTTCTTTCCGTTTTATAGAATTAATCGACAATGAGAGCGAAAATGTTGACTCAGTTGTCAGAAATATATATTCAACTTCACCCCGTATAAATAGGGTGACAAACATTTCGACCCGTACATTGATACGATATCTGGCCGTGTGGTAAGTGGCTTGCTTACCAACCACATGGTTCCGGGTTCAGTCCCACTGTGTGGCACTTTGGGCAAGTGTCTTCTACTATAGCCTCGGGCCGACCAAAGCCTTGTGAGTGGATTTGGTAGACGGAAACTGAAAGAAGACCGTCGTATATATGTATATGTATATATATATATATATATATATGAGTGTGTGTTTGCGTGTCTGTGTTTGTACCCCCAACATCGCTTTGACAACCGATGCTGATGTATTTACGTCCCAGTAACTTAGCGGTTCGGCAAAAAGAGACCGATAGAATAAGTACTAGGCTTACAAAGAATAAGTCCAGGGGTCACGCCTGCGCCTGCACCTATTGCCATGCCCGTATATATATTGTAATATATAGTTTAACTTGATAGAAGAATATAGAATAAAAGGTATTGTAAATATTTAATGTAATATCGTTAAGAGGTGTATTTATATAATGAGAATGTTATGATTATAACATAGCCGCAGCTCTGAGCTGAAACTACAGCAAAAAAAAAATATGTTCATTTATTGTTTTCTAGTTGTTTATAGCGTATTTGTCAACAACTTTTACATTAAGTTTTGTTGTCTCGAGAGAGTCATTATGCCAATAATAAGCATGAATAAACACACTATGCTAATAATAAGCATGCATAGTCTAATTCTCAGAGACTCAGAGCAGACATAGCAGAGCTTGATGCGACAGAGGAAGGCGCTAAGACACTGAAAGGTCGCAAACAGCAACGTAGGACTAACAGATATTAATTGCTTAACCAGCACATTAAACAAACGATCGATATTAGAGTACAAAGGTCTTACTTCTCTCTTTCTTCTTTCTCTCTCTCTCTCTCTAAATATATATATGTATGTATATATATATATATATATATATATATATATATATATATATACACACACACACACACGCAAATATAATCGATATATTTATATATTTATATATATATCCTGTAAATAAAAGTAATGGTATTTTTATATAAGCTTAAAGCTTATGGCGATCACCGTGCAATGACTAAGTAAAGTAGTCTAATAAAGGCGCATATAAGCCCTCGACAGAAAAAAGAAGGCTTTCCTATCCACGTGGAATAGGAAAGGAAAGGATAGGAAAGCCTTCTTTTTTCTGTAGTGGGCTTATATGCCCCTTTATTAGACTATTTTCCTCAGCCATTGCATGGTGATTGCCATAAGCTTTAAGCTTATATAAGAATACTACTATTATTATTGACAGGATTGTAAACTCGGCGCCGTATAAAAAAAGCCATTCGCACCGAAAACATATATATATATATATATATATATATATATATACTCATAAATATACAGGGATTAGTATGAGTTGCTTCTCCAACATACTGAAAATTTAGAAATAGCAGTCAAAGAACTACTGATTCCAAACTACAAATTTTTTTCTCTACAAATTTAAAAAAAAAAAAAAAAAAGAAAAAAAAATTGTAGTTTGGAATCAGTAGTTCTTTGACTGCTATTTCTAAATTTTCAGTATGTTGGAGAAGCAACTCATGCTAATCCCTGTATATTTATGATTATAAATGGTTTTACCGATAAAGGTTTTTTCATACTGAACTACTTGGCAAAATTTTTAATTATTAATTTTATTACTAATTGACGATTCCCTGCCCTATATCTGTATATATATATATATATATATATATATATATATATATATATATATACACATATCATCGTTATATATATATACTGTATGTATATTAGTTACATCGTGAAAAGCCGTCCTAGTAATTTAACCATTTGTATTATAGGCACAAGGCCTGGAGTTTTGAGTGGGGCTCAAGAAATTTCGAATTTAACATGATATTGATCAAACACTGGATATTTTCGGCGGGTTTTTTTTTTCTTTTATCAAAGCGGAAAATCGAAAAGTGGAATCAAAAGAGGTATACGTTAGAAATATCAGAATAAATGCCGTGAGTTGGTAGAATCGTTAGCACGCGGGGCAAAATGATTAGCAGCATTTTCGTCCGTCTTTACATTCTGAACAAAGACGCTGAGGTTAACTATGCCTTTCATCCTTTCGGGGTCAATAAAATAAATACTAATTGAGTAGTGAAACCAATGTAATCGACTTATCACTTCTCCAGAAGTTACTTGCATTGTGCCAAAATTTGAAACCATAATAAATATCAGAATGAAAAAAAGATTAATAGGAATTATATTTTTAGGTTAACAAAGTGTTACATTATTATGTAAATTACGTTGTAACCAATACCGTCTATGGAGAATTTCTATGTTCGGAAGTGGAGATAATGCTCTAAAGTCATTTGGAGTAAGAGTTCGAATAAGAAATGTATGCAGATCTAACATATATTATTTCTGCTTTGTCTTATGATTTAGTGGTGGCCTTGGAAAAAATTTAGTTGTAAATGAAAAATGTAATAGGATCTACTTCATAAAATATAATAGAATTGTTCCCATAAGCCTTTTTAGCTGTTATTAATGTAATATCGCAGAAACATTGTTGATATTTCGTATCAAATCAATGTAAGTAGGAAGAAAATATGACTACAGCGTATTTTACGTTAACTATCTAAATTTACATTAGATTGTTTATTGTATGGATATATGACAGTTTCCCAAATGATGAATATAGGTTAATTTTCAGAGGGTTATGAGAAGTGGAAAAATATACAACATAAACTAAGAGGTGGTGAGGGACAGAATGAATGAGTGCAAAAGAGGAATTTTTGATATAAATGGACGATGCCTGAGTTTAGGTGCGTTTGGTACAAGATAAACAATTTGATGAGATTACTTGGGGTGGAGCAAGAATAAAATATTCATATTTTGTCGGAGATGGTAATGATAAGTATATGACTAATCAAAATCAATGTAGAAATTTGGGAGGAAAATTCATTTAAGATGTCAGAAGGAGTGGACATAAGTCGTATAAACTAAGGGAAGACGAGTTAATCTATGAATAAAATTTGTAACACAGGAGATATTATAAAGTAGATGTTCGTATACACACAATTAAAGTAAAACATATTCACTCTCACACGATAAAAGGGAATGGCTTGAAAATTATGTATTATTGGGGTTAGCTTAAATTATAAGAGCAACAGAAATTTAGAATTATGGTTCATTAAAATAGATTAGCGGACTTTTTCTTACAATTACCAATCAGGCACAGTTTGAAGAGCTAGTATATCAATACAACACCTTCCTACTTCGAATTTACGAACTGTATACTGAAAAGTGTCCCATTTTAAAAATTACTTAGCTTGTTTGTATTTTAGCCAAATGATAGAGGACTTAAAGAGCTGTTATCTATATCCAGTAGGTGAGGGGCTATTTAGTTTCTCAGTTGTTGAACCTCCCTTATAGAGAAAGAAAATTTAGAGGAATTAGATTAGGCACTTGTGGTTTGAAAAAGTATTCTATACCTATTAGGTTATATTATTGGTTTGAAATATTAAGTGTTTCCATGTTCTAAGGTCAAATATTTCAAAGATTTCAAAGATCAAGGATTATTGAAAAGGATTTTTTGTTGCTTGTGTAAGCAGAGATTATCGCTCAGTTTAAGTTGTTACTACTCTATTTCAAATTTTAGATAACTTATAGCAATCGAAATTGATGTGTCTGTTTTGACTACGAAATGTGTAGGAATGTTTGTTGTATCGTAAATTTGAAGGATTCACTCTGAATGTAGTGTGAGGTAGTTTCTTTGTGCTAAGTAACTTATCAGTAGAACGATTGAAGACATCTTCCTACTATTTCTCTTCGATTGGAATGAAATGTGGAAACTATTGACTAAAGATTTGCATGATGAACCCAGATTTCCTGGAATGGTAACCCTGAAAGTTGGCGCATTATGTCTTTTAAAATTTGCTGATGTGATGACCTCCACACTACCACTTTCATTAAAAGACTATATAGTCTACCTTCGTACAATACAATGTAAAAATTTAAAAAAAACGGTACTTAAGAAAATATATGGAGGCGTCATGCTTAAAATATCCCTTTCCCCAGGGTAGTGACAGCCACTATAAAATAATTATCATTACTATTGTTCATGTGAGAAATGGTGAGCCGTACATAGTTATTTAAATCATCATTTAATCTCTTCCTTTGTGCTAGTTCAGTCTGTCAAAATCTGACTTTCTGAAAGTCTATATCGACATGGAAACAAACCAAGACCAGTTTACATCATGATACTGAAAAATAAAAAAAACAGAAGAATTTTTATAAAGAAAATACATTTCAGTAAATAAATTTTCAAAGAATTTATTCATACAACTTTTCTCCTCCAAAGCATAGTATTTATTAGAGGAGAGTGTGAAAACGAATAAGAAAACGACTAATCGAAATAACAAGCCGAATAAGAATAGAAAAAGAGAAGAGACAGGAGCAGGCGAATTAAGAGGCTAGTTAAAAGAATTATTGGAGCAATTCTTCAAACTGTATATTTCTTAAATGTAAAATGTCAAAAAAGTTTATTTATTGAAGAGGATGTACAAACAAGGAAAACATAATATATTTATTGAAGGGGAGATAAAAGTAAATAAGCAAGAAGTACGGAAGTGAAATGCTGCTTGCCTTCCGTCTTAACCTTTGTTGCTTTCCCATTGTCCCGCTATACGCCCAGTACATATCATGATAAAACAAGTTGTGGCACATATATTTCATAATGGGGAATAAGAAAACTAGGTTATTGTTATGCGCTATTATTATATGACTGAGAGAGAGATTCATAATCTCATGAATCAACCATCTTTTTGAGTGTGTACAGCACTCACCCAGAACACGCAGAAAGTACGAAAAATACTCGTGTGCCAAAACAGAGACGGGAATCTACATTAGCAATCACTCTCTTAATTCAGATTTCGTCCTTTTTAACCGTTTAACGGAGTACAGTTTAACAAGGTTCAATGTATGTATGTGTATGGATGCATACTTACAGCCTTACATACATACGTACATACATATATACATATATACATATATACATACATATATATATATATAAATACATGTATATATATAAATATATATATTTACAAACACACACACACACATATATATATAAGTGCATTTGCCTATGTAATTCATCTATATATATATATATATATATATATATATGTTTGTATATATGTATGCATATATACTTCATACATATATGTGTATATATATATATATATATATATATATATATATATATATATATATATATATATATATATATATATGTGTGTGTGTGTGTGTGTGTGTTTGTATATATGTATGCATATATACTTCATACATATATGTGTATATATATATATATATATATATATATATATATGTATGTATATATGTTTGTGTGTACATGTATGTATATATACACAAATACATTTCTATATGCGTACATGCATTTATGTCATCTACGAATTAGTGTGTGTGGGGGGGGGATTATAGTTGTATATATGTATTTCAATTGTATAAAAAATACATTTTGGAGAAGGATATTTGTTATTTTAAGTTGTTAACATAAAAGAAAGAAAATAATCCCTTCCCTGGTTGCTGGATGTTTATTTATGCTGTTGCTGTTGTCATCATCAGTGTTGTTGTTGTCAACGTCATTGCTGTTGTTGTCATCACCATTGTTGTTGTTGTTGTTGTTGTGATGGTGGTGATGGTGGTGATGGTGATTGTGGTTGTGGTAGTTATTGTTGTTGAGTATACACATACATTTTGCTTACTGTGTCTTTCGAACAGGTTGTAACAATCAAGTCAACATGGAACGCTCGAAATTAAGATAAGTCACCAGAATTGAAATGGGAGAGAAACATTATAGTTATAGCAGCAATTAGAAAAAACTAGTATCATAGACTGTAAGCTTTATTGCCAGAGACTTGCAAAACATGATCTAAAATCCTTGTGCACTGTAGTGCATGCGTGCATTCATAAAAACATCTATACACAGAGACATGGAAATATGCATGCATACATAAAGACATGTACACAACCCCACCAAAACGGTATTATGCATATACAGTACATGTGTTAATAATAACAATAAGGAGGTGCATTTTCCATTCACCAAAGTGAAAGGAACTTTGGTCTCATGTCATCAGATGGTATCCAACGGTCATTGCCTGTGGCTCGAAACACCCGATGAACGTTGGCTGCCGTCTGATTACATTGGTTCCTCCTGGCCAAGGCTCTATCCACTTGGAAAAAGCACCTCCTTATAGGGGTTATTAACACACACTCTCTCTCTCTATCTTTCTCACTCGCACGCACACGCACACACACAAACATATATGTGTATTATATATATATATATATATATATATATATATATATATATATATATATATATATATATATATATATATATATATATACATATTATTTAGTAACAGTTTGTCTGAGCTCCATATAACTTAAAGTCTCGTAGAGGCTCATAGAGCGAACTTAACTCATCCGACATATATATATATATATATATATATATATATATATATATATATATATATATATATACATATATATATATGTACACTCATATACAAGCAAATATACAAATTGGTGTTAAGATAAATAAGAAATAAAAAAAAAACAAATGGCAGACTATCGGTTACGACGACGTAGGTCCCACCTGATTCGATCAACGGATCAGCCTGTTTTGAAATTAACGTGGAAGTGGTTGAGCACTCCACAGTGGTACACTCCACGTGTACCCTCAACGTAGTTCTCAGGGAGATTCACCGTGACACAGTGTAACAAGGTTGGGCCTATGAAATACAGGTAGTACATATTTTTTCCAGCTGAGTGGACTGGAGCAACTTGAAATAGTGTCTTCCTCAAGGGCACAACGCATCGCCGGGAATTGAACTATATATATATATATATATATATACATATATATATATATATATATATATATATATATATATATATATATATATATATATATATATATGCGCGTGTGTGCATGTATGTATTTATGTATGTATATACACACACACACACAGAGGGTGCAATAGGTAAGTTGTTGCCATTTTATATTTTTGATTTCGCGCATGTGTATTGCTTGTTTTTGATTTTGCTGACTACACAGTATAGAAAGGGCAGTTGGGCACTGTCTGAGAAAAAAACAGCACCATGACGCAATTCACTTTGCCAGAACTTTGGAAACGGCATGCTGTACTGCTTGGCATTGGAGCCGGAAGCAGTATTGCTACCAAACAGTATTACTACCAAAAGGCAATCTTTACATCGAAGTTAAACATGGATGTAATGTTAGAACACGCGATACTGCACTATTATCCCCGAGAGATTCTCTGATATAGGTGTTTGGTGCATAAAATCACACGTATAGACTGTAGCAGGGGAGATTCGTCTTTCATGGGCGCTCGAACGTCCATATCACGCTATTTCATTCTATTGGAAATCATCAGTGGGAGGTGTCCGGTAACCGCATGCCAGTTATTATATAACATATACATGTATATTTATATGCATAGGTGCATATATAAATGTGTGCATATCTATTTACATATATGCATGCATGTATGTATGTATATATATATATATATGTAAGTATGTATATGTGCATATATATATATATATATATATATATATATATATATATATATATATATATATATATATATATGCATATATATGTATGTATATATACACACACATATATATATGTATATATATGTATGCATATGTATATATATGAATGTATGAATATACACACAATATATATATACACATATTTGTGCATAAATGCACTTCTATATACGCAAGCATAAAGCACACAGATGCACGCACACACACACGCACAGATACGCGCAGCAAACTCACACACACAGGCACACACACACACACACACACACACACACACACACACACACACACACACACATGCAAGCTCATTCACTTACGCGTTCTAAAGCAGTAGAGAACTATTAACCGATTTGAGATAGAAATTTCCTTGGTAATTAGTGCATATCAAGCATCCGCCTCGGTTTCTACATTGCAAACGCAAAGCGGTTTTTTAGTAATCTGTATTTCGAACTCAAATTAGAGAATTTAACGGATGTGGGTTGTAACACAGATTATGGTAACCTGTGAAAAGTTGTACCATGATATTATATAAAATTTATATTATAGTAACATGCGAAAATTTATACAAATGCTATTGTATAAATGAACTTATATCACAAAATGTGGCATAAACTGAAAACTCGTTCACCGAAGAGTACTAACGTAAGTAAATTTCAATGTGTATGTGTTATATATATATATATATATATATATATATATACATATATATATATATATATACATGCATACGTATCTATATATATGTATATGTGTGTGTATGCGTATAAGATTAAACACACTTATGTATATGCTTGTAAATACGCATATATATTTATATATAATTACATACCTCTACATGTGTGTTTACGTATATATATATATATATATATATATATATATATATATATATATATATATATATATATACATAGTTGAAAATTACAGAAAAACGAAAGACGAAGATAGGTGAATAAACAAAAACAGGTGTATTAGTTTAACGTTCGGGAAGGTGTGAAAATTTTTACGTTTCGAGCCTACGCTCTTCAACAGAAAGGAACACGAGGAGATAAACAGAGAGAGAATAAAAAAACTTTGGGGGTTAACGGTCAATCATGGCGGCTGGGTATATATATATATATATATATATATATATATATATATATATATATATATATATATTTATATATTTATATATAGCATACACACAACCACATTTATACACATATCCATATACACATGAATATTTACTCACATGTGCAAGTGTATGTACTTATGCATGTATGTGTGTGTATTTATATATATATATATATATATATATGTATGTTTGCATGTATGTTTGCATGTATTCACGTGCGCAAGCTTACATACATACATGCATATATATATATATATATATATATATATATATATATATATATATATATATATATATATATATTCATATCTGTGCATGTGGATATGAATATGCGAACATGTGTGCACCTATCATCAAAATATATTTTTTTTTAAAACTTCTATTATATTATTGACATTAATTCTCGAGAATTCCTCACCAAAAACTGGGGGAAGGAATATAAAAAAAGAAAGAAAGGAATAAAAAAAGACATCTAGCAAAACAGAGGATTGCATATTTTCATTTCAATATAATTAATTATATTTCCTCCTTGTCTGTCCTTCCTCTCGAGTATAATTCACCCGGGATGCAGTCTGACACAGTTTTGCAAATATAATTCTTGCAAGCTGTGCGTTAGACAGGCCTTTTTTTTATATTCTTTCCTCTGTTTTTTAACGTGTTTTTTTTTTTTTTTGGCTTTGTTGCATTACTTTTTCTTTCTCCCTTTTTATTTTATTCTTTCGTAAATTGTCATTTAAAACTACTTTTTGCTATTTGATCTCATCTATCTGAGTTCAAATCCTAATGCGGTCTACGTCGTTGTTAATGCTTCCGCGTTTTGGTGCTAAATACTATGTGTCAATCACGTGTTATGGTGTAGGCAACGGTGGGTGGTTTATACGCTTATTTCGTTATGATGTGAATCTGGGTTCGATTCTGCTGTGCGACACAACATCAGGGGGAGCCCCTTTCTTATAAGGCAATTTAAGAAGTTGGAAACTGTATGGAAGCGTGTCAGTTGGATTACGTCTGTAATTCAAAAGACCAACCTTATATAATATCGTATTATATTCATTCTGCCTGAAAATTATTTTCAGTTTATACGTCCCTGTGGAATACTCAACCACTTATTTTGTTCTGTTGATATGTTTCTAAATATACACACACATAAGCATACATACATACATACAGATATACATATGCTTGTATACATGTATATACATACATATGCATATATATATATATATATATGTGTGTGTGTGTGTGTGTGTGTGTGTGTGTGTGTGTGTACAAGAGCTAAAACAATATTGGCATCGCTTTAACTTTTGAATGATGCTACCCCGCTGGTTATATATATATATATATATATATATATATATATATATACATACATACAAGACAGGAATGTTTCAGCTACCGTCTATCAAATTCACTCAGAAGTCTTTGGTTGACCAGGAGGTAACACACACACTGGGACTGAATCTGGTACCATGTGGTTGGGAAGCAAAATGCTTTCTACATATTTAAGAGATCTAATACAAAATTAAATACCATTTTTGTTTTATTTTATATCTGAACGAATCGCTCCATTTATATACATTCCGTCATTTTCTTCTAAGCACTCGTGTCCGACATTATTTTCAAAATAATATGGTTTAATTTCAGGAGGATTTGGAACATGTAGAGACTCCTAGGGACTCGCATAATAAAAAGCATATCGAACTATGTAAAATGTTAAAGAAATTTAGCTATTTCTAGCAATAAATACATCTAAATCAAAATTGTTTCATGGACCCTTAATATACAACTGTGGATCCCCAATTTAGTATTTTGCCTGTATAACCCCCAAAAATATTATATGACTCTCATTAGTCATATGGATGCCGGTTGAGAACCACTGATCTAATGGATGAAGATAAATACAGACAACTACTTGAAATCTTCAACTTCTATACTCAGATTATATATTCACATTTTTACCAATTTTTTGTTGTGTATTTAACAGGTTGGTGGATTAGATTGGTGAAATTTGAATGTCTTCATATAACTGGATATAATGTAGAACTGGGAACTTATGAATGGTTTGCTGACGCTTCTCCAGCTTATTCAATTCAGTATTATGTTGACCCTACATTCTTCTGCTTCAAACACTTAAAAAAATATGGTATAGTGAAATCTGGGATTAATTACGTATTTTGTAATAGCTTAGTCAGAGAAGGAAGAGCAGCATTTGTATTGCTTCTGTTTTCTTCAAGTCCTCTAAAACTGGGGAAAGAAGAGAGATACTTATTTTCAAGTTTCTTGTAATACAGTGTCTCCCCAAAAAATGTACTCGCACTTTAATGAACAATAAAGGCATTGTTTATTAACTTTGAAACAAGATTAAATGCGTAAACGAATAAATGCAAGTTTACAAATGTTCAAACTAACGACCACCGCTTCACTTCAAAATGCGATGGGCGCTTACGTTTGAGATTCCTGTTTCACAAGCCATTTGTCGAACAGATTTTTGTGAGGATCGGTGGAGGGTTTCTAACAATGGTTTATTTTCCTTTGCGCGACTGGTTGAAAATCGTGGTTTTCCTGAATGCTGCTTATGAATATCGTGCACATTTCCGTCTCATTCAAACTTATCTCGGATGCGAACAATAGCGCGTTACGGTGTTGAATTTTTGTGGAAATGGCTTCTAAATTGTTTTTGCACTTTCGTGGCGTTTTCAGGTTTCCAGTAGCACTTTATGATAAATGTTCTGTCTTCAAAGCTTAGCCATTCTTCAGTCATCATTGAGGTCAACTTGATCTGAAGAGAAATGAAAAATTCAATAAGTTATGGAGAGTCAAAATGTGAGTACACTGTTAGGGACACCCTGTAGATTGGGACCTGACAATGCAACCCATCACAATGCATGCATATTACAAATGATAGCCCTAAGCCAGGTGGCTCATTAATAGACGGGGGGGGGGGGCACGCCTGGTTAGCTTTGATCGCCCATCATTCCTTGCGCTATACGGCTTTGATCATAGTTCTTACTATGAACTGGCCAGGCTCAAATGAACAGCCCCAGCAAAAGAATTGGGAATAAATCCTTTATAAGAGAGAGAAAGAGAGGGGTGACATAATAATCAGAGAAGGGAGAATTGTGAAAAAAAGAGGGAGGAAGAGGAACAAAATATAGGTCGAAGGGAGAACTAAAAAAAGGAGTGGAAAGGGGGGATATGAGTGTAAAAGAGGGAATAGAAGAAAAGGTTAAAGCATAAAGGAGAAACAGAAGAGAGACTGAGAGAGAAAGAGAGAAAGAGAGCAAGAGAGAGGGAGATAGAGAGAAGAGGGAAAGAGTGTGTCAAATAAATTGATTCAATATATTTAGGTTATCAATTTTAAAAGTACTCCAAAAGAAGAAAATAGCATTAAGCTTCCAGATCGAGAGAAATCCTACACCACGAGAAACTGACGTCTAAAAGTACAGAATCACCAAATATTATTCATTCTTCCACAAGAAATAACCAGCACACAGTTTTATAAGTCTGTCAAATTATACACTACATTCCACGGGGTGTAGTTTCATACCAACTTATACATACATACATACAACATACACGCACTTATGCACATATATATGCAGGCAGCCATAAGCGCGCACGCGTGTGTGCCTGTATATGTGTGTGTATCTATCTATCTATCTATCTATCTATATATATATATATATATATATATATATATATATATATATATATATATATATACATACATATATACACACATATATATGCGTGAGTCTGTGTATGCACGTATGTGTACACAAAGAGAGAGACAGGGAGAAAATGACATGGAAGTTGTGAAAGAAATCGCTTTCCATTGTGTGTAACTCGAAGGGCATAAGGCTATAAATAATAGCTACACTTCATTGGAAGTTTCATCAAGGAAGATATGCGTCTACATTACAATTCCACATACGTATGTTGATTGTTATAACGTCTATTTTACTTACCTACTCAGATGCAGGCTGTTCGGGCTAAATTTGACGATTCTTTATCTCCTTTTTCAGGAGCAGATTGATGTATTGTTGAACAGCCAAAAGCGTTGATGAACATAAAGATTAATGGTATATTTCAGAAAAAGTTAACTGACATGGAGGACTAGAAGCCATCTGAATACTGGAAAAGTTTACCAAAATCGTGATGATTCGTGCCGGGTATCAAAATGTTGGAATCATGACTACTACTCAATACTCCGTAAACAGGGTGAAGGTTGTAAGACTGTAAGACATGACATGGACAACTGCAACGGAGATAGCGAAGCCGTGGTCAACAAGAAAGGACAAAGCAGTGGTTCTGACTGCACCCGCACGCCGGATTTTTTGCAAACAACCTTCAGATGCAAGTACTACCAGTTGAAAGCTCTGAATACCAGATGCTAGCAAGTTCATGAGGTCATCAGGAGAGAATGTGCGCCGTTTCAGGACCCACCTCTCGACGGTATCATTGTGCAGCGGACCACCCTTTTAAATGAGGCCCCAATTGTTTGACCAACCGGTTATCAGTTTTTGCTCAATATTCTTCTAGCCATTGCTCATCGTCGCCTTTTAACCAAATCCAGTGGCTTGCTTTTTCCGACTGTTGTCTGGATATCATTCATGGTAGTATTTGCTTTACGATGAGTTGGGCCTAACTCATCAGAAAACAGAGTGATAGAAAATCCGAGCAAAGGAATCTGGGCTTTGGGGAGAGTTGAATGCTGGAGTTTCCACCATGAAGCTGACCCCGAATGAGAACTTTCGCTACCACTTGTATAGGATGTGCAAGGGACAAATTCTGAGAGCCAAGGCCAAGCAGAACCGCTTGACGAAATCAAAGAAGCTCTTGAAAAAAATTGAGATATCCTGTTGAGCTAGGGATCATCTGGTTCTGCTCAGATGAAAAAAACTTGTGCCAGGACCAGTTGCACAATCTCCAGAACTGCAGGTAGCTTGCCTACCGACCTTATTACCCATATATCATGAAAACTAAGTTCCCCCAAACTGTGATGGTCCTTGGGTGTCTCCAGTGAGGGTTGGTATCAAGCCACGCTACATCTTTGTACAGGGCCTTAGGCTCAATTCAGACGGCTATGTGAAGCTGCTGAAGACTGTACTCAAACCCTGGCTGGAGACGATTACTGCTGAAAGACCATATGTGTAGGAGCAGGATTCAGTTCCTTGCCATACTTCCAGAAAGAGTCAGAAGTTATCAGAGGCGCAGTTGTGAAAAGCGCCAGCCTCTGTGCCTGCAATACAAAGACCAAGCAGGTAGTCATGATCAAGGAAATGTGCAAAGATCTTCCCGGTGGCACAGGGAGGAACGTATGTGCCGGGTTCCAAAGCCACAATGGAAGCTGGAAGTGAATAAATTGAGTAAACTGTTATCACCAAACCATAAAAATTAAGCTGATACTTTTTGATTTTTAAATACTTCTATTGTTGGGTAGGCTATTGTATTTTCTTTCCTTTTCAAATTTAGCCCGAACATCTTTAATGCAAAAATCGAAGGCTGTGACTGGCGTTGTAGGACTGGGTATCCATTGATCATGGGAGATAGCATGGATGACAGCTGAGCAAGAGACTCTTGTGAAGCATGTTATGGAAATGGCATATATTCACGGCCAACCACTTGCTTTGAACGAAATTTATCGCATTGTGAGACATGAGGATGGCAATGTTCGCTGTTTCCCGTAGAAACGGAGTGGCTTACTTCTTCGATCCAAAGTTATCTAGCTGTAATGAGCTTAAGGACAGCAGAGCAGTGGCTCACATGAGCAGAGGGGAGTAAATAACGTTTTATCAAACATACGACAAATAACAAAGACCACAGCTGAGAGCAAAAGAACCACTAGAGTTGTTCGCAGTTTGTAATAGTGACTGTATTGATAAGAAGAGGAGTTTAATTTTATAGACTGTGTGCCAAAGAAAGAAACAAAAACAAATTAAAATAAACGGACATTCCCATGTAGCATTCTCGGCACCGTTGGAGTAAGGAATACAGTTGGAAAGTATTGAAATGGTAATGATCTCCAGGCGACAGCTGACGAACTTTTATGTAAACTATAAATACATACATCAACAATACATACATACACACACACACACAAACACAAACACACACACACATATACGAGTATACTATTACAAATATCTATATCAACAATATACAGATATATTGTTATAAATACATACATCAACACTCTCTTCTGTACAACTAACTCTCAAGGCTTTTTCTTCACCACAGTCGCTCAGTGTATATTGTTTTTGTTCTCTACATGTCTTCTTCCATTTGTAACAATTAAGCGACATCTCTT
>NC_142950.1:29266004-29273504 GCF_046866305.1 Octopus bimaculoides | reverse complement strand
CAAGGTCTGGACGCACTAAAACTGCTACCACCAAGGAAAACATGGTAATGGATGAAAGCCGATTAACTATAAATCAAATAGCCAATGCTATTAGTATATCCCGTTGGAGAATTGAGAATATTTTGTACAATGTACTTGGCTAGACGAAGGTTCGTGCTGGGTGTATGCCTTACAATAATGGTTCTCGAAACACACTACAACAGCTGTAAAAAAGTAAGGTAAAAAAAGACGTAGTTATATATAATAACTAATTTACAATGCAAAATAAACTATATTTAAAATCTACGTCTTTTTATATTTGGGTAAAACCCTTTTTCTCTAGAAAATTTCGAGTTTTGCAATCTTCTATTTACATGCTATTTTTTATAAGTGCATGTAAATATTTTATATTTTGAATTTTTTTTTTTTCTGTGCATTTAAAGCTACATTCCTAGATTGACTGGCTTTAGCTCTTTCGTTCAACGTTATTTCTGATTGGTTTGAATTCGATCAATGTATCACTGTATTCCAGCTGTTAGTCTGGAACTATCTACATTGTCAAAACGTTTTGGTTTTTTTTAAAGACAGTACGGTGGGTTTTGCGGGGAGATTTAGGTACTGTTTCCAGAAAATCGAGTAAACGAATAAATGATCCATCGTTGGCCACCTCTAGGTGATTGTTGACTACAGGGCTGATAAATAATGAAACTTCCTTCTTGTTCACTAATTATCCTTGATTGAGCAAACTTATGGCCAAAAGCCTGTCTTCTGGATGCCAAGAAAAAACAGAGGGGCTCTTGATTACGCTAATACACATTGGCTTTCTTATTGACTATTTACTGATTACTTTATTAAAAATTAAATGTGGTAATAACTTCTCCATTATTTGACAACGTGACAAAAATTAAAGAAATGTTATTAATGCATCGAAATTATTTCTGTCTTGAAATATGATTGGATTTTAAATATACTTTATTTTGCATTGTAAATTAGTTATTAAATATGACATCCAGCATTGTTGTTAAATGGCTCTCAGGCATTGCAAAAATAATATCAGTTTTATTAAAATTAATCAATTAAAAAATTTTATTTTCTTCTGAAGAATTTGGAAATCTCAGTGATTTTTTTTCATTTTTTTTTTCATATCACATTATTGACTTAGTTGATGTCATCATTTATAATTCTGATTGGTATTATACAGCTTTAATATCAGTGATGGGAGATTAGATGATAATGAATATCTGAAGATCATCTATCATTATAGAAACATTACGTCATTCCACATTCGACGAGGTTAATGGGAAAACAGAAACGGGCAAAATGTTTGCGTTGTATAACTACGTCTTTTTACGTTTCAAGTTCAACTCCTGCATAGGTCCAACTTTTACCGTTCATCCTCAGTTTTATAGATCAGTTAATGGAGGAAGATCAGTACCCATAAACCTTTTCTTGGGCCTCCAAATCTAATGAAAAGAAGAGAGGAAGTTATCTTCGCGCAGCGACATAGCTCGAATGATAACAATAAAGTGAACTATGGTGAGCGCGTGTTACTGATCGCCAAGAACTAATTGCGACTTTTCAGCTCGACTGTTCGAGATGAGTGGCTTCAACACTTACTTTACGGCCTACTGCGACTCTCCCTAACGGAGGTGTAGTATTGTAGAAAGCCGTTAGTCGCCACAGAAATACGATAAACGATGACTAACTGTATAGGTGAAAAATTACCAGGTTTGGGTAGTCTACCCTAGAAACTTATTTTCATTTACCTGAGTTATTTGGCGATCGCTTAGCATATATCTACTGCAGCTAGTAGCAGACGAACGAATTCTCAGTCCTGTGAATCAAAATATGATACGTAGAACCTGGAGTGTTGTCAAGAGCTCAAAGCCTGCAACCATTTGGGCAATGCGGTAAGTAGAAGTTCCTTGTTGTCAGTCTAAAGAGGATCATATAAGTGTGTGTATATATACATATATATATATATATATATATATATATATATATATATATATATATATATATATATATATATATATATATATATATATATATATATACATAACGTTAATTTTCATGCTTCGAAGGACGATAAAACAATACGATACTTTCTTAGCAAAGTAAGAGCTAACACAATGTAGCGAACAAAGAAAAGAAGCTTAAAATAATCAGCATTCCATCTGTATTGAACGAAGGCAAACATTGGAACAATGTTTTGATCTTTTGAAAACAAATAGAGGCGACAACTTTAAATTTCAAACTATTGTAAAATTCACCGGACAGACTATAAGCTTTGTGTATAACCACTTAACTCTCTTCTGCATCTTTTGCCGAAAGCCATGGTCGGAAGCTGACGTTGGCACTAAAGTCAATCACTGCTCCAGTCCACTGCTCATCCCGAACAGCTGAGCAAGGTGCAGCCGGGAAGATGAACGCATCTACTTGAATCGAGAAGCACATGCCTGTCTTAGCATTGCAACTACGACACGCTACCTGAGACCATCGAATTGCTTTCATAGGTGTTAGAACAAGCGTCTAAGCTCTGACTACCGAACCTTCTTGTTCTGCATTGATTCGGAAATAGGAACTCATTTGAAATGATTTTGAAAGACTTCTCCGATAAAAGAAGCCAGAAAAATCTGCTTTAGAAGGCCTATTCACAAAAAAGTTTGTCATTAATTATCTTGACTTGTAATAAAACACTTTCATATGAGCTTTCAATTTTTAGTATATCATTGTGGCTAATGGCGGAGCCTGAAGCCCTCAGAACGTTTTGCCTGGGACTGGCGAAGCATAAAACACCAATCTTCAACTTTTGTTGAGTACAGGGCCCTACTGACAATTCTCTAACTGAAGCCTGGACTTCCTAGCGCTGACCTTGTCTCCAAACATTATATTTTTCAGGCAGTGAGGTATGACTTATACGAGACTTGACTATTGTTTCTAGCAGGTTGACGGACCACATTAATAGCTCTTATCATTGGCTTTTTATTGTAGCAGTATAAATTAGGTGGGAAACTCCTACTGACCTGACTTCATTTCGTCAATATGGTTGCCATATCCGGTTGTATACTTTTCTTAGAAGAAAATCATTTACATTGCAGAGCAGGCGTTTCAACATCTCAGCTTTCCAATTAACTTATTTCTAATAAAGATGCGACGAATTACACTAAAAAAAAATCCAACAAAACACAACTACTACTACTTCTTGAAATACCACTACGTCATAATAAAAGACACATTCCGCTAATCCACCACCTCCATCTGAAGAAATCTTATCGTGTAGAATAATAATGTAATAATGCAGGGAAAATAAAAATAATCACGTTTATAATTTGTGGAGCTCTTTATGTCAAAATACCATGAGATTTCTATAAGGTATTCAAGATTTTTGCCTTTAAGAAGTTCCACAACATTTTGAATTATACTCGTGGGAAAATTTCAATTAAAAAACATACTGCAATTTGTTGGAACATCCGCTATATCTAGTTCCCTTTTGATTACATAATGTTAAGTCGCTATAGATCTACAATTATGAAGGCGCGTGCGTGGCTTAGTGGTTAGGAGTATTCGATTCGCGATCGTAAGGACGTGAGTTCGATTCCCGGCAGCATGTTTTGTCCTTGAACAAGACATTTTATTTCACGATGCTCCAGTCCACTCAGCTGGCAAAAATGAGCAGTACCTGTATTTCGAAAGGCCAGTCTTGTCACATCATGTGTCACGCCGAATCTCCCTGAGAACTACGTTAAGAGTGCACATATCTGTGGAGTACTCAACTACCTGCACGTTAATTTCAGGAGGTGGCTGTTCCGTTGATCGGATCAACTGGAACACTCTCTTTGTAACCGACCGAGTTCCAGTTTCTTTTTTATGGGTTTACGCTCATGTGGCCAGTGATATAACATAGCGTTGGTGATGGTTAATACACTACTGAAAACTTAAGCATTCTATTCAACACCGTGGATTATTGATAGTAAATATTTAGTCGAGACAGCAAAGGAGGGTGCGGGCTGTTATACGATCGTCGTACTTCCTAGAAGTAGCAGTCGTATAACAACTTACTGTCCCCAAAGTGCAAAGACACATTACACAATGAGGAAATATTTAGCCGTATTTAGCAAGTAAGTATGATCGGGCAGTTTTTGCTTGTATTTTAAGAGTTTATGTGATAGTGGGCCGATAGAGACAGTTTCAGTTAATCCCACCTCTGTTTGACCTAGTGGAACATTAAAAATTTGACAGCAAGAGAGAGAGAAAGAGAGAGAGTGAGTGAAAAAGAGAGAGTGTGTGTGTATGTGTCTGTAGATAGAAAGAGAGAGAGAGAGAGAGAGAGAGAGAGAGAGTGAGAGGAAGAGAGAGAGGCAGCGTTCATCAATAAAGTGAAAAGGTTTTTGTTGAGAGAGGGAGAGAGATGGCGAGAGGCGCTGTCTGATACCACTCCCTCTCTCATTGTTATTACCATTTTGTCTCCTCCCTTTTTTACTCTTACTTACACTGACTGCTACTCCCTTATTGCATGATTTTGGACAAACTTACAAACAAGCTCATGATTAAAATAGATTTTAATTCTTTCCGATTTAGGCTTTGGTTATGAAGTGATCTGCATCACCAGTATAAACTTATTAGGAATTTCTGGATCTAAAATCTTCAGAAGTTTTCATTGACATGTTAAGTGCTCTGAGACATGAATTCTGTTCCGGAAGTACATTTTTTTCGTAAGGAAATTCAAAGTTTGATGACTCAATAAAAGGAAGTGAAAGAAGATCTTTGGAGCATGAAAAGTAAATATTAAAAAAAAGCAAAACGTGATCTAAAGAAAGAAGAGTTACTGGTACGTAGTGCATTTCGATCCTTCACCTTGTTAGCAGAAGACATATTTCTGAAAGCTGTTAAAGGACTTTGGCAGTTGAATGACCCAAAGGAGTGGAGAGGCTAGTGGGAAGATAAACATGACAGACCTATGGGATGGTGTAAGCTTACCAACGCCACTTGGTATTGCTATTTTATAGAAAATCTTGAAGAACATTGAGTTTGAAGTTAAAAAAAAGAACATAGTGTGTAAATATTTGTAAGTACTATAAGGAATTTTCTATATACATTTGAGCAACTAAAACAAACAGTATTTGTAGAAAAGCTTACGTCATTTTGTTTACAAGGAAAAAAAAACACAAAAAACACTTTTTTCTTAGCTTCTATTCAATATAAAAATCAACTTCCTCAAAGATTTCCCACATGATAACTATATTTTACGGTCTTATCTTTAAATGTACACCGCCTAATAGCGAGAGCAAAGTTTTGGAACAATGTGCAACAACAGATAGATTTCAACCGTACAGAATCCGAGAATCAGTTCCGAATCCATTTGATGTGAATTTATTTTACTAATACCAGTAATTCTCATTACATGTCCACTCTACGAACCAGGAATATGACGATACTTATTATAACGTATCTTGCTCAGTGCTCCGAAAGAACTTTGCTTATACCCCTTGCTAAATAATTATATATATTACTGTTGTTGATGTTGTTGTTACGCAAACCTAGGTCTATTCTGTTCCAGGTTGTTGGCTGAAGGACAAAATGTAACCCACATAGCTGTGGTTTCAGATTTACAATATCTCCACTTAACTAAGTACCATCACTATCCTCTTGATTTGGCCCCATCTGACTATCATCTGTTCCCCAACATAGAAAAAAGAAAACACTTGCCTGGGAATCAGTATTGCAGTGATAATGACATAATATCAGATAATACAGTTCTATATTTAAGAGATGAGGAATTATTTACATTATTTACATTATCTACATTTGACGGATATTCGTCCTCATCTTGTTTGTTGTTAACACAACGTTTCGGCTGATATACCCTCCAGCCTTCGTCAGGTGTCTTGGGGAAATTTCGAACCTGGGTTCTCATTCCTATCGATGTTACTATTATTATTATTATTATATTATTATTATTATTATTATTAATCAGGTCGCTGCCGTGAATCGAACTCGGAGCCTTGGGGTTAGTAGCCCGCGCTCTTAACCACTACGCCATATGCCCGTGGGCATATGGCGTAGTGGTTAAGAGCGCGGGCTACTAACCCCAAGGCTCCGAGTTCGATTCACGGCAGCGACCTGATTAATAATAATAATAATAATAATATAATAATAATAATAATAGTAACATCGATAGGAATGAGAACCCAGGTTCGAAATTTCCCCAAGACACCTGACGAAGGCTGGAGGGTATATCAGCCGAAACGTTGTGTTAACAACAAACAAGATGAGGACGAATATCCGTCAAATGTAGATAATGTAAATAATGTATAATATCAGATGTTGATGACTTTTTTTTAACCAAGAAGATGAAAGCTTCTTCAACAAAGAGATCCAAACAATGCAACACCGATGGGAGAAGTATATAGACCGCAAATAAACCCCATTTGGTCACAAACCCCATTTGGTCACATTCAATGAGAGTATCTTTTCAACCGACCCACGTAGGGCTCATCGTTATCACTTCACTCCATAAAAGAATACCTTACTTTTGCAGCTCCTATGGCATTCATTTTGACCTCAAAGATTAATATAGTGACTGAACAGATATCTGTTCTGAAAGGAAGCAACTCTGTCAGCAAAAAGTATCCATAGTTAAGGCGGCATTAATCCAGCCAGCGGCTTAGATCTACCACTTAAAATACAACTAGGTATTACATGAAGCTTGTAAAGAGTGAGAAGACCTCATTCCTTTTGACAATTCTGTCCAGTTGACAAAGCTGTCGACTTTAACCATCGACTACCAGCACAGAACTTTAAAGAACAGATACGTTAGCAAAATATTACCTTCATTACAATATTTTATTTCATTAATGAAATTCTACCTTTTTAGTGTTTCTAATGAAATATGACATCTTGCTTAACCAGGTGACCTGGTTTCCTAAACGAATTAATATTGGTAAACAATATTCCGTGGGCGAAGTATTTAAGTTTAGTTCTCAAGATATTCTGGTTATGAATTCTTTGGTCGTCAATCTCGTTCAAAGACTTCACTAGTTTTCTTCTGGAAAGGTTAGTAACATTCCTGCATATTGCTGGAATCTTCCATTCCTTATGTGTCTTACGTTCTCAGAAATACCATACACAGTGGTTATGATCCAAAACGAAATGTCAGCTAAAAATTGTACTAAAAGAATGTAAGAACTGCCGTTGGGCATATATTTGAGTTCCAGCCACCAGCACAACTACTATTCACAATAAAAAGAGCAGGAAATGAAATAAAATAAAATTGAAACAAAAAAAAACACCACAGCTTTGTTGTTATTTAGCTATTCTGAAGAGTCCATCCTATATTTTTGAATATCCAAAACTACATCGTTCAAGTTCTCTCTTTGTTTCGATTCATATCCACCAGTGAATTTATGAAAAATTCACTGGTGGATATGAATTGAAACAAATTGTGGGATATATATTTGTTTTATTTATTCGTTATATTATATTGTATCATTATGTTATATCTTTTTATAGTAAAATTAT
>NC_142950.1:29258504-29261004 GCF_046866305.1 Octopus bimaculoides | reverse complement strand
TTCACACGAAAAAAAAAGAAAGACACAGAAATATACATACATACATACATACATACACATATACACATATGTGTGTGTGTGTATATATATATATATATATATATATACACACATATATATATATATATATATATATATATATATATATATATATATATATATATATATATATATATATATATATATATATATATATATATACACACACATACATACATATACATACATACGTACACATACACACATACATATACATATGTGTGTGTATGTGTGTGTGTGTGTGTGTGTGTGTGTGTGTGTACACATATTTGAAAAACTTTAAGTGATGTATTTATAATAAGGGAGAAACGCTAAATCGCTAAATTGGATTATGTTAATGAGCCGGAGGAGAAGAAATTATCTATGTTTCAGTGCTTTTACTGTTTTGTTTCTCACGGTAGTTCCAACTAAAACGCCTTAATGTTTAGTATTTGGTATTCTACCGGAGTAGCAGTTTCCTTTAATTCAAATGATTCCTCCAATATCTGTCGAATCATAACTATCTGGCAACATGATGTTCTTCTTCTTCTTCTTCTTCTTCTTCTTCTTCTTCTTCTTCTTCTTCTTCTTCTTCTTGTTTAGCCCCAGAATTTGTAGCCTTCCAGTCGTCACTATACGGTCGTTCAATCACTGGCTGTGCAAGAGTATGTGCCATCTGGAGCAGCCCTTAAATTTACCACCTTCAACACCCAGAACTTTGAAGTCTACACAACCTTATAGAGCAAACTCAGAAGTGCTGCCCTCACAAAAGCATCGTTCCCGGAGTTTTTTCTTACTTCACGCATTTGTATGATGTGAAACATATCTGACTCAGTGTAAAATGACGGCTTACTGAATGTAATATTTCCAGAAAGTCAACCATTTATTCTTCAGGTCTGCATTTTCATCTGGGAGCTGATGCTGTCTAAATATGTCTCGGAAGTTGCAGAACACAGAATGCATAAATGGGAAATAATAGGCGTTCTACCATCAAATATAAGTAGTTTTATAGAAGTTATCACGTACATCATAGAAAAATACAACACAATCGCAGAAACTCATACTCCACTAAATAAAATAAATGAGATCATATCATACTGTAAATAGATACTAAAATGAATTGATCATAAAAAAATGTGATCTGAACTCTAAAGAGTATAAAATAGCCACTAATTCTTTAACAGCTTCAATGCCACATGCAAAAATAAACATAGATACTTGTAAGAATCGAACCACAAAAACCAACCTATATATACAATGCATAACTCACTAACAATCCTTCCTTAAAATGCACACACAGACACACAATTACGCACGGTAACAGAAAATCATTTAGCCATGTATAATTTATATACCAGATTCCCCGATATACGGTATCTGATGTATAAAATCCTTTAATCTTAACCAAACACGCAAACATATACACGTACACAAGCATACATACAACATACACATGCACGTACATACACACAAATAGAAACTTATTATCAAAGCCAACCGCAAATTATTATCGGCCCTGGATCGTTATGCAGCACCCTTGAAGTACAATAGAAATCTCCCCTCCCCTCTAAATAATTTTTTCCATAAACAAATAAATATCCTCTAATGACCAAAACAGATTTGATCAAAACATATACTTACACAAACGCACATACATCTTTCAGCAACAAATAACCTTAATGAGATAAACACAAATTTATCAAATAAACATTATAAGACAACTTTTCCCATAAACTTAGTATAAATAATCATTTCAAATTTTGGTACAACACTAGGGGCAAGTGGGTAGTCGACCTTGGTACTTGATTGATACTTAATTGTATCGACGTCCGAAAAGGTGAAAGGCAAAGTTGATCTGTGTAGAATTGGAACTGAGAATGTAAAGAGCCGCAAAAATACTGCACAGCATTTTATCCGATATTCTAACGCTACCAACGGCTCGCTGCCCTAAATTGAAAGAAGCCCGTCGTATATATATATGTATATACCTATGTATGTGTGTCTGTGTTTGTCTCCCATCACTACTTGTTGGTGTGTTTACGTCCCTGTAACTTAGTGGTTCGGCGAAAGAGAACCGATAGAATAAGTATCGGGCTTAAAAAATAAGTATTGGGGTCGATTCATTCGACTCAAAATTCAAGACGGTGTCCCAGCATGGCCTCAGTCTAATGAGTAAAACAGGTGAAAAAAAAAATATATATATATATATAAGAATGGCTTCCACACAGATTCTGTCTACTAAATTCATTCACAAGGCTCTGGTCAGTTCGGAGTTAGAGTGAAAGATTTGCCAAAAAAGACGTGCGCTGCGCAATAAACTCGAAACTGCACGGTTGCTAATCTGCTTCTTAACCACACAGCCATGCTTGTTGTACCAATGCTAGTATCAACTTTTGGCAACTAGATTAGGCGCTAAATGAGGTAAGGTTCATTGGTGCTAAAGCCTGTTGTTAATTATCAAGCTTTTTAATGTCAATAGTGC